>NW_016804646.1:2332412-2346936 GCF_001698545.2 Rhinopithecus bieti
AACTATCTTTTAACCTACACTTCACATCTCAGAATACTAGTGAATAAGATTGTCCAGGCAATAAAAGCTGACCAGGGAAAAAAAAAAAACAGAATAATGACATAGTTGTGCAATAAACATGGGGGTGCAAGTATCCCTTTAACATGCTGATTTCTCTCCTTTGGAGAAATACCCAGTAGTTAGATTGCTGTGTCAAACACTGTTTTTCTTGGAGAGAGAGCCTCACCAATGACAGGTGGTGTCAGAAGCTATCCCTGGAGCAGAACTCTAAGGATGGAAGTGTGGAGCTGGACCACTGACCACCTGATTGGCCATGAGGATGCCCCACTGCAGGTAGATGGCATACTCAGAATGTGGCGGTCTTGCAATTGATAAGATTTTCGCCTCTGGGGGACTAGGATGGGATACAAATGGAAGAGGACGCACTGGCTCATTCAATGTCTTACCCATTGGAGACACGTGGGGAAATGATAACTACTGTATTATAAAAGTGAAACTGGGGACCTGTTCCCACTTTCCACAGCTTGTGGAAGAAAAATGGGAGGTTGAGATCATGAACCTTTAACTAACACCAGATATAACAAAACGATACTCTAGCACCTCCATGAGTCAGGAAATAACAAGGGTGCCAGGAACCAGAGATGGAAATCAAATACAATTCACCCTCTGTACCTTTGGGTTGTGCATCTGTGGATTCAATCAACTAGGCACTGAAGATATTTGAGAAAATATAATTGTGTATTTACTGAATATGTACAGACTTTTTTCTTGCCATTATTCCCTAAACTGTATGGTATAACAACTATTTACACAGCATTTACATTGTATAAGTAAATGCTGTATAAGTAATCTAGAAATTATTTAAAGTATATGAGAAGATGTGCTTAGGTTACGTGCAAATACTACATCATTTTACATGAGGTACTTGAGCATCTGAGGATTTTGGTATATGCAGGAGATCTTGGAACCAATCCCCCAGGGATATCAAGGGATGACTATAAGTATATATATATGTATTTCTTATTATATCACAATATAACACTTTACAATGTAGAAAAACCAGAATAACAAGTTTTTTCCCATTCTTTTAAATTCCCACATGGCTCATAATTCTCAGAGGAATAGTAATCTTAATAGGCTGCTTTGTTGCGGGAAACATTGTCTTTCTATTAATTTGCTTTTGTTTATGAATATGACTTTTCATAAATGTGTCTTCTTATTTTTATTTGTATTTCTTATATTGTAATAGTAAAATGTCAAAATATGTCAGTTTTATGGCAGATTCAGGGTTATATATTTTCTAGAATAGGAGTTCAAAAAGACAACATAGTTTATTAGTTTGGCTATTAGCAAAAAATAAATAAACAAAACTAGAAAAACCAAAGTGAAGCCAATTGATCAGGGAAAAGTAAGAAGATCAACAGACAAGCTAAATCATCTATTTTATTCAAAATATTACCAACAAGGAGTAAAAGAGAATGAGAGGTATGCATAGTTAATGGAAATTTTGCTTTCAGCGTTGAGAACTGTTTATAAAGCAAATACTCTTTAGGCAACTTTTGAATGAGAAATCTTGGTATTTGAATTGTAACATGACAGACACAATACAAGATTTTCACTTCATACAGTGTTACTTATTCCATTAAATTAACTATATTTTTCTCCGTGTTCTTAATGAGGGTTATGAGCCACAATAACACCAATGCCACAAATATGGGTGGAGTTGACTCTCTTTCAACATAGCCCAATAAATCAGTCCCTGCACTGTTTCCTACCATCATTGTAAATATTTGCTTATATATGAAGTTAACTAGTTCCAAATTAAATGTCCCTTATAGGTTCACAGTATAATTATATACACTCTGGGTGATTATCTGTTTCTCTTTCACCAACAGTATTATACTTTTCCGTGTTAGTGTCAGTGTTTGCTTCTAAGAAAGAGAGAGGTGAGTCTTTGAGGTTAGGTTCCCACACTTGGTTCTTAGATCTAATAGTATCTGTTCTTCAGGAAGAGCATGTTATCATTAGGTTCATATACATATATACATACAGTCAGAAATATTTGAGCTTAATAAATAATCCTCGCTCTGGTGAGAGGTTTCAAGTGATCTGAATTCATCCAGTTACAAGACAGGAATTAATTTCCTATGCAATGTTTTTGTTTGTGTATTCACTCACTCTGTGGTGGAGATTCCTGCTCATCTTACAATAAATCTATTAATCTGGATTATTTCCTAAGTTCCATGAGTACTAAACATTTTCCTATATCCTTTAATAGAGTTTAGTGTAAATAAATAAGCCACTCAATTAAATACACATACAAATGCATATATATATTCAATATTATTTATATATTCAAATAGTAATGCATATACACATGACAAATAATTCATGTAGTTTGTGTATTAAAAAGTAACTGTCTTTCATAATTACAAGCAACCTATTTTAAGGTTTTTGAATCCTTTCAGAAAATATAGATACATATTAATTTCTATACTTAATTTTTACCCTCATGTTCTCCCTGTATACCATATAAAAGTTTTACAAGATAATGCATGCTACACGCAACTTTAAGTAGCTTGTTTTTTCACTGAGGAATATATGTTGGAGGTCTTCTCATATTAACAAATATTAATACATTTTAAAAAATATTTGCAGAGTGTTGTATCACAAATATACCACAGTTCAATTAAGGTATGTGTCAATGATAGCTTTATACACTGTTTGCTGTTATAGTAAACATGGTATAATACATCTTTCTCTACACATGCAAGTGTTTAAGTTGCCTACACACATAAAAGTAGAATTGCAGAGTCCAATAGTGTGTGCATTTTAAATTTTGGTAAGTATGATAAGTATATAACCTACTGGATATACTGACTGTTGAAACATCTTTGAAAGACTTCCTGGACCTAACCAAGATAAAACTGCCTCATGTCTAATTGCTTGATCCTTGATAATCTAGTGGAGTGGTTTTTTATTAGTTCCCAGCTAGCTCGGGAGGCGAGGCCAGGAGAATGGCTGAACCGCCGGGAGGCCGGAGCTTTGCCAGTGAGCTGAGATCTGGCCCAGCCTTGCCACTCCAGCTGGGTGACAGAGCGAGACCTCGCGTCTCAAAAAAAAAAAAAAAAAAAAAAAAAAAAAAAACAAGTTTTTCCACTTGTGTTCGTTTTTATTTATTTTTCTAAAGTGAGATAGAGCATACCTTTGAAATGTTTTTAAGTGCGTTTCTGTATCAGGAGATAGTCTGTTCACATCCTTCACCTAGTTTGCTATGAAATTTGCTTTCGTTATATTAATTGGTAAGGGTTTCTTATAATGAAATTTGCTTGCTATAACTGTGGGAAATTTTGGTCCTAGTTCATTATCTTTAAAAACAACATGCTATTTTTTTCCTATACAAAATTAAATAATTTTCATCTATACAAGTATAATTATCATTTCCTCTAGAGTTGATTGGTTTTGCTATTGATTAATTTCTTCTCCAAGATTGTATATGCAACACATCATATTTTTTCTTACAGAACTTTGGCAGTTTTTATTTTTAATGATCAGAATATTGATTTATCTGGAAGTTATTTTGGAGTGATCAGGACCTGCTCCGAGATGTACAACCTGTGCAACCAAATAGAGCCCCACACTTAAAAAGACCGATGCTTGTTTTAACACTGCTATTTCTGTCTTTCCATCTTGAAATTCTTAATAATTTTTGAATAAGAAGCCCCATGATTCATTTTCACTTGGCTTCGCAAATTATGTAGCCACATCTGCTTATATCATTAATTTTAACAATCCACCTTATCCCACTGCTTTGAAATACTGACATCATTTTTTGATTCCTATATGCATCCAGTTTTGTTTATGAAATATCTAGTCTGTTTCATTAATCTATTTATATATTCAAAACTGGTCCACATTTTAAAATACTGCCCATTTATATCTCTAGTATCTTATAGATTATATTCTTGCCTGCTCCTCTCATCTGCCAGAAATTTCTTAGTAATTGTTTCATGCTTATTATAGTAGTAGCACTTTATTAATATCACTTATTAATATCATAGCCTCTTAAAATCAACCTGACCAATTTCAAAAAATAGATAATTTTAAATAATAGCATTTAATCTAAAAATAATTATAGAATAAATTATTTTCATTATCATTTACAATATGTAAATAATTTTGTAATATTCAAACAGACGCATATTTATATTTACTCATTCTTTTTATGCACATTGATAGACTTTGTTTTGTTTATGTCTAAGTATCTTACATTTATCTTTATTGCAAATCAAGTGTTTCCTTAAATATAATTTAAGTTGTTGTGCATATATAAAACTTGTTTGTTTTTGTATATTGATTTTAATCAGCATATTTCTCTAATTTATCTTACATGACAAGTAGATTTTCTTAGTTCTTATTCAGCTTTTCTATCCTATGCAAACAATGATTATTTGGCTTTCTCCTTATATTCACTTCATTACTGTTACTTGTAAAATTTCACTGATAATAACTTTTAGAACTATGATGAATCAAATTAGCATTAGTGACTGATATGGTTAGGCTTTGTGTCCCCATCCAAATCTGATCTTGAATTATAATCCCCACGTGTTGATCCAATCTCCGGGTGGAAGGTGATTGGATCATGGGGGCAGTTTCCCCCATGTGTTTCTCGTGATAGTAAGTGAGTTCTCACGAGATCTGATGGTTTTATAAGGGGCTCTTTTCCCGTTTGCTTTCTACAAACACTCTCTTATCTGCTGCAATGTAAGATGTGACTGCTTCCCTTTCTGCCATGATTGTAAGTTTCCTGAGGCTTTCCCAGTCATGCAGAACTGTAAGTCAATTAAACCTCTTTTCTTTGTGAATTACCCAGTCTCAGGCTGTTCTTTATAGCAGCGTGAGAAGGGACTAATACAGTGGGTATCCTGGAATTGTTTTATGTAGAATGATATTTCTTAAGTGTTGCTCCTTTAAATATAAGGTTGAGAATATATTAAGAAGTTCATATTTGTATTAAGAATTTTTTTATATTGCAAAGAAATCATAGTTTTCCCCCTATCTTTGGACACATTGATAATCAAATTTTTACTCGATTTTCAAATAGACTGAATCATTCTTGCACTCCTGGGAGAAATTCAGTCTTAGTGATTTACGTCTTTAATGGTCTGCAGATTCCTTCTTTGTTATCTTTTTCAGGATTTTATGGAAGTAGTATATTTGCTACATAAAAGGAGCCTAGTTGTTAAATGTTCCTTGAAGTTTTGATAGAATTCACTTGTGAAATTAAATAGCCCTGGTTGGTTGGCTGTTCTTTGACATCTTCTAAATTTCTCATGTGGTCATTGATCATGTTAGACTTCCCACCCAATAGGCAGTTGCTTTTCTTAGGCTGTATTTTCTAGAAAATTTTCATCTCTCCAGCGTTTTAAACATATTTCAAAAAAATCAACATATTTAGTTTCCATATTGAATTTCCTCTGAATCTGTAATTATTTGTCCATTCTAAGTAACAACTTTATAAAATTATACTCCCCTTATATTTTTGATTATTATGGCTAATGCTGCCTCTTAATTACTTTTCTACAGAGAAGCAGAAATTGCATTTCCTTTTTTAGTAGTGATTAAAAACACCCAGTTTTTAATCAATTTATCTCTTTTGTAACATCATTTAGTATTTTTCCTTTATTTGACATACATCTTATAGTTTTTCCAATTGTTTGAAGTGAATATCTAATTATTTTAAAATCTCCATTTTAAGTATTCAGGAATTTATGATTATAAAGTTTTCTAACTTTTTACATGACTAATTTGTTTAAAATGTTTTGAACATTGGCTTTGAATTAAAATTTCATCTGATATTTGATCAATTTTCCTTTTAATAGTCATTTTGACACTGCTTATATTTTTATTCGTGTTTTTTTGTTACAAAATTTGCATATTTATATTGTTTGTATTTTTGGACTTTATTGTTATTTTCTTGTTTTACTTAATACATGATTAACTTTTAGTACATCTTATGGACATTTTAAAAGGTATACTTTTTAATTATAAAACATACAACTCTAAAGATTATATACATACATAATGTATGGATTAGATTTTAGATAAGCTTCTATATATCTTATATTACAAGTTCGTATTTGTCTCATTTATTTTACTTGTATTTTCTGTATTATCACATAATTTTGGACTTTTACCTTTGTCTTGAACTGAGAAAAGTAAATTAACCTCAGAAATTCACATTATTGTGTTTTTCTCAGTTTCTGTTTTATTTCATTCAGTTTTGTTGTGATTTCAATTATATTTGTAAACTGTAATGCTATACGATGAGCTTCAACCCTGATGTTCTATGGTAGATCATACATTATTACTGTGTCTGTCATTTATATTTTTAAAAAAGCTTTCTTTGCTTTATTTTATTATTGTATTATTATTTTATTTCACTCATTATTATAAACTTACCTGGAATTCAAGTTTTCTGACATTGATATTTCTTGCATTCATTTATATGACATTCACCTCGTATGTCTGTTTCCTTTTACTTTTAATCATGTCTGAAAACAACATTTTGGGTACTTCTTCTTACCATAAAAGTCAATTTTGTTCATATATACTTTAAATACTTTGTTTTAATTTTCATAGACTAATTTTCATGATTTACACACACTTGGGTTTTATCATTGTCTTTTATGATATTCCTCCTATTATTAGTACTTTGTATTTTCATCTTCTCAACGTGATTTATACTTTTTCTGCTGCGTTTCTCTTATGAAATATTAGAATATCAACAGTTGGAATTTTTGTTTTTTATTAATATTTACATATTACATGTAATGTTTACTTACCTTTTTTGGTAATATGTGTTACTTCCCTACTTTAAAACTGAAAAAAGTCTTTCAACTATGTTGTCTTCCTTTCCACTATTTGATTTTGGGTAGTCATATTATCATTCAAGAGTTCTTTTCAAGGCATCATCCATCTTTTATCATGTGCTGTGGCCCTCTAAGGCAAATATCCATTGGGGAATACTGTGTGGTTGGGGGGAAGGGAAGCTAAGTAGAGCTTGTGTTGGCTAAGCACTTCAGCTGCCTGTGGGGATTTTAAGCAGCGTTCTCTGAACATTTTCCTATTACCTGTTTGCCCAAGGCTATGCCTCCATTCAGGTCCCAGGAAGTCTCCTGGCTCACCCTCAAGCTCTATATTTTGCTAGTTAGGGGTGATTACACAGTAACTTCAGGTGATGAGGATTGCTGGCTGCCTGATTTGATGCTGCTCAGTGTTTTTTCCTTTATTTACCATGTCATACTAAGAGCAAAGATGGTGCATTGAGAATTCATGTCTCTGTGACCCTTCCTCCTACAGCGAACCAAGCATTCCCCTACAGTCCTAGACTTTTGCATCCTAAGTAATACATTGCTTACTGGACCCTATAGACTAGGCATCCATTTTTGGTAGACGTTCGCACCCAAGACACCTGCAGATAAATGAGTCTGATATATACTTCCTTTCTTAGACATCAAGGATTGTAATTGAAACTGCATTCTAATTGAATTGAAGATGAAGTTCTTTTTCATTCTTCTCATTTTCTTTCAGTTTCAAAGGAAGATAATAATATAACGAATTTTATTATCTTTAAATTAAAATCGTCAATATGAATTTGAAGTATTGTATCAATATTAAATACGATGAGTGGTGAGTGTCATAGTGAAAATAATTGATATCGTTTATTTTTATTTGAAAAAATGAAAGTTCCATAAACAAACATTACCACTTGACAGGTGACAAAGCGCATTCCAATCAGTGGCTTCATTTCGTGTGTGGCACCGACCCACCTTACTCCACACCCTGAGATTCTGATGTCTGTACACTCCATCAACAAGGCCCCTTCACCCTCTGGCTTTGTTTCTCGTCCTGCCAGTTGAAAGCGTAGGCAGAAAATGAGTAGGCAATGACATGCTGGCAAGCTAGAGGTTGGGTATCTACTTTCTTAGCTACTGTCGGATCACCGTGGCCGTGGCATTGTTCCTGAATAGTTTCTGATGGGCATGGGCGCCTGACGCTACAGCTGTGACTGGTGTTTGTAACAGCTCTCTCCCTAATCCCTTTGAAGCTTTTGGTAGTGACAGTATCTTCCTATTGCTGGTCTCTCTGGCTTCTCCATCTTTCTGACAGTGTCTCTTAACCCAGCAAGCACTTATATACAGTCACTTAATTTAACTTTTTATATTATCTTTCATCCCAATGTGTAACATACATGCAGTAAATTGTGTATAGTGAATATGTTTTAAGTGTATACAATGATTGGTCTTATAATTATACATTTCTTTAACTACATCCAGGTGAAGATGCGTCTAGCATCTCATAAAGTTACCACGTGCTATTCTTGGTTTACCATCATCACTCCCCACCTTGTGTCCTGTGGGCAACCTGGCCAATACAGTGGAAAGGCTGAATAAATGACGTGAGATGATAGACATCAAAAAGAAAGGTGTCCCTTTATCAAACCATATACAAAAATCAGTTACAGGTGAATTAAGGAAATACAGGTGATAGCCAATAATAAGACTGTCAGAATATAATAGAATATGATATCTTCCTACATTTCTGCAAGAAGGAATCTCTTAAGCTAAACAGAAAGTATACTAACCATACAAAGAAATTGCAGACACATAATACACTTGACCAAATACATATCAAACATCTCTATTCACTAAATATACAAGTTAGGGTGTGAAAAGCACAGCAAAAAGTAAGACATTTTAACACATGTTATTGATAAGAAATAATATCTATAATATCAAAGTAATTTGTACATATTAGAACTAGGCAAAGAAAAATGAGAAAATAATTGAATATCCACTTCACTCCAAAAACCCCCAAAGCCATTAAAATCTAAGAATTTGCATCACAGCCCAACTGCTGCTTCTAACAATAATATGCAATAATATTAAAGCAAAAAGAAATTTTTTTTAAGTGGAGCCATATCTATTAGATGAAATGAAGAACTGAAGTTTTGCATATATAACTCATATTATTTTACTACCTCAATTATTAAACTAATGCACATACACAAAAAAGGAAAACTATAATATAAGAGCAAATAGCAAAAGGATATGAAAATCTATTAATAAAATTTATAAAATAATTTAAAATATACCTCAGTGTTATCAAAGAAATGTAAATGAAAATAAATTATTCAATAGTCAGAAAGATAAAAAAAGAATGTACAAAATATTATAAAATAAACAAAATAAACCATTAAAAAATAACAAAACAAAACATTATTTTAAAAGGCAAAACAACAGAAAAAAAAATACCCAGTCCAAAAGCCAGTCTCATAAACTGCTAGTAAGCACATAAATTTACTTGTACAACCACTCTGAAAGACAATTTTGTTTATTAATCTAAATTATTAAATAGAAAGATTGATCAATGATAGATGAGATAGGTGATAGATCAATAGTTGCAACTCTCCTAATTTATTATAGACAAATTAATTCGTTAAGGTAATGAATATTCATTAAAAGTATCCACTTTTGCAGTGCTTGTTTTAAATAGTGAAGAAATGAATATATTTTACAATAGGAAACAGGAATTCTTTTAGAACCAGGCCATAAAATGTTATGCAACTATTAATAATAACGTTATAGAAGCATATGTCTTTGTATGCAAATGTTAATATATTTATGTGTATTCATTGATTTAATGTATGTGCATGTGTATATGTATGTTTAAAAACATAAAACAAAGTTTCCACAGAATATGTATACACCATTGTGAATTTTGTTCTCTCTTTTTGCGTGTTTTGCTTGTATTTTGAGATGAACTTTCATAATAAGAAAAATGCAACAAAATATATAATGGATTAGAAAACCAGAACACGGCAAAAAACATTAGCCAAAGTTTATGAAAGAACCACAAATAATTACGTAAAATGATTTAATCCCCATTTAAAAGAAAAGTATTATTAAAGACAGTTAACATTTTTGACTGGCACAATAGAAAACAATTTTGTAAAAATAATAGTATTCTTTGAAAATATGTAATCATTTGCTGGGCCAATATTGGAAAATGGGCACTACACTGCAATGGGATGCATGAATTTTATGAATTATAATTTGAAATGTAAATTAAAAGCAATCAATAAAACAAACTATTTAATACAGCAATTCCAATCTTACTTATAGATATTTAATGTAAAGAATTCACCAAAAATATCAATATTTGGATTATATAAAAGTAACATTTCTAATATAAGGGAAATAATTAAACATGATATGTTTTATCAATATTGGCAAACTTTTCATTGGTATTATTTTATTTTTAACTTCTAGTTAATGAATTAATTGTTCTTATTAATAAATGGTAAAAAAAATAACATAATGAAATTCTATTGTGGGGAAAACAGTATGTTTTGTGTCTCTTGCTGTTTGAATTATTTTCTTTATACAAGATAACTCCCCGGGGTTAATGAACCTGTAGTTATGCACATAATTTTAAGTGTAATTTAATTACTTCAGGAAACAAAAGTGGAATTCTCATTATATAAATAACAATATAAATGATCAGTTTTACAGTTTTTTGGTGGTGTAGATATTGTAGAGAAAAGCAGTGGCAGTATACCACAACGTGACTGGCAATGTCAGTCAGCACACCCGAGAATCTTCGTGTTAATCTGCAAGAAGATTTGAAAAAAAAAAGGATGGTTCTCTGCAAGAGCTGTTTATTAGTTTTGATCAAATTATTTCTGTCAGTTTAAACTGGCAACTGGAATGTCGTTTTGGGTTCATGAGGTAATTGATTCAGTAGACGGCATTCTTCCTCAAGTTCGTATTGAACCAATACCCCAGGCAGCAGTTAGGAGAAATTATACTAGTATGGCTGTAGAATTGGGCACATTTCACGAATGCTCGCTCATTTATTTGCACCACTGTGTCAGTAATCATTACTGTATTGTGTTGCTAGATTATTTTTTTCCATAAACTTTAGACCAAATTCTTATTACGTATTTGTTATTCCTCCGGGTCCTGGGGAATGGTGTTAATTTTTTTCACAATTTAAAGTAACTAGATAGTACCCCCAAAATACAGCCCATTAAACAACTGTTGACAGAATCAGATTTTCTTTAGCATTGTTTTCATTATGTTGTGCTGTAACATTCATTTTAAAATTTAGATGGATTTTAGTGGTATTATATTTACTGTAATACTATTGTCAGTTGTCTGGTAATATGACATCCAACCTTAGATAATTCATACATCAATATTTTATTGTCAATTGATCTATGAAAGCTATGTGACTTAAGAACCCAGTGATGTAGTTGAAGGAACACTAGATATAGAGTCAGTAAATGTGAGTTTTAGAATAAGTTGACACAGCTAATCCTCAGCAGATCTAAGGTTCAAACTTGTGTTCTGTCTCTAAAGCCTATGGTCTTCCTACTGCAAAATAATACCTCTCAATTTAGAAAATATTATCTATTTATATTCATTGTTTAATTTTGTCTGCAAGCAATTAATGTAATAAAGGCTGCCTATCTCAAGTCAATAATCTATAGCTTTCATCAAACTTTTTCTTTTGAGATGATAATAAATGCACATGCAATTTTAAGAAATAATACAGGGACATCCTGAATACCTTTTACTCAGCTTTCCCAAATGGTAACATCTTGCAAACCCATAACACAACATCACAACCAGGATGCTGATATAGTCAAGATACTGAACATTTCATCACTGTAAAGACCACTTATCTTGCCATTATAGCCACACACAATCCCTTTCATCCCTGCCCTGTCCTTAACTGTAGCTAATCTGCTCTGCATTTCTATAATTTTGTCATTTAAAGAATATTATAAATGGAATAATGTAATATTTAGCTTTGAGAATGGCTCTTTTTTTTTTTTTTTTTTTTTTTTTTTTTTTACTCAGCCATACTTCTCTGGAAATTCATTCATTTGTGTGTATTGATAGTTGACTTTATTATTGCTAAGTATTCCACACTATGGCTGTACCACAGTTTGTTTACCCCTTTACCTAATGAAGGACACCTGTATTATTTCCAGTTTGGGGCTTTTACAAATAAAGCTGCTATGAATGTTTATGTCCAGGTTTTTGAGTGGCATAGTGTTCCATTCTCTGACCCAAAAGTTCACTTTCTGAGTTGTTTGGTAGTTTCATATCAGCCTTTTAAAAAAATTGCCAAACTGTTTTCCAGGGTGGCTGCAGAAATTTACATTTCCACCAGAAATATATGAATTATCCAGTTCCTCCTCACCTTCACCGGCATTTGGTGTTGTCAATAGTTTTTTTGTTTTGTTTTGTTTTAATTTTAGCTATTTTCACAGATAAATGGTAATATCCCATTGTGGTTTTAATTTGTTTTCCTAATGGCTAATAACATTGAAGATTCTTTCGTGTACTTATTTGCAAACCATATATTCCTTTCAGTGAAATATCTCTTTATTTATTTTGCCCATTAAATTGTTTGGTCTTTTATTGTTGAGGTATTAGAGTTCTTTATGTATTCTAGATACTATTCCTTTGTCAGATGTATAGCTTAGAAATATGTTCTTTTACTCCCTCACTTACTTTTTCATTCTTAACAGAATCTTCCACAAAACAAAAGCTTTTTAATTTTGGTAAAGTAAAATTTATCATTTTTTCCTTTTATAGATTGTTTTGGTGAGAAGTCTAAGTATTCTTCCTAGCCCTAGATATTGAAAATTTTCTCCTATGATTTTTTTTCTCAAAAACTTTTATATTGCCTTTATATTTAACTCTATGATCTCTATTGTGTTAACTTTGTATAATATGAGATTTCATTTTTTTGAATATCAAGGTTAGTTTATTTTGCGTATGGATGTCCAATTGCTGAAGCACTGTTTGTTGAGAAGGTACTTTTCTCTCCACTGAGTTGCTTTTACCACTGCCAAATCAGCGGGGCATATTGTTGCAGTTGATTTGGGGGTTCTCTGTTCTAGTTAATGGGTCTCTGTGTCTATAGCTTCCCCACTACTATATAGTCTTGGTTAATGCAGCTATGTAATACATTTGGAAATTTGGTAAGCTACTTTCTCCCACTTTTTCATTTCTTTTCAAAATTGTTTTAGATTACTCTAGAAGTTTTAAAATAATCTTGTGTATACCTGTACAAATTTGCTAAATTTGACAAAAAATGTGTAAAACCAGTATATGAATTTTAGTAGAATTGACATTTTTTCTTTGTCAAGTCTTTCAACCTGTTAATATAGCATGTCTCTGCATGTATGTAGATCTTCTTTGATTTCTGTCATCAGTACTGTGCAATTTTCCACATAAACATTTCTGCATATATTTTGTTAGATTTATATCTAAGTATTAAATCTTTTGAGTAATTGTAAATAAGAACTAAAATTTTTACTTTTAATTTTAGTGTCTGTGTGTTCATTGCTAGTATACACAAATACAAATTGATGTTTTTATGTTAATATTGTATATTGCAACTCACTTATTCGTCCCAGAATTTCTTTTAGATTCTTTGGAATTTTCTATATAGACAATCATATCATCTGCAAATAGGACAGTTTTTTTTTTTCCTTTTAATCTGCATACTTCTTATTTCCTTCCATAGTCTTATTTCACTGGCTATCACTTCCAGCATTATGTTAAATTAAGAGTGGTGAGAGCAAACAGTCTTGATTTGTTCTAAATCTTAGGATGTAAACATTGTCTTTCACCATTAAGTGTAATCTTATCTGTTCAATTTTTGTTAGTGTTTAAGTTGAAGAAGCTCCCTTTTATTCCTATTTCCTAACATTTTTTTTTTACCATGAATGGATGTTGAATTTTGTCAAGTGCTTTTTCTGCATCCATTAATATGATCATTTATTTCTTTTTATTTACTCTATTGATAACGGTGGCATACACTGAGTTTTAAATATTTATCAGCCTTAAATTCCTGCAATCCACTTCCCTTGATCATAGTGTAATTTTTTTAGATAACATGGATTTATATTTGCTAATAGTTTATTTTAAATTTTTTGTCTCTGTTTATGACTTGTTGGTTTGTCATTTTATTTTTAGGTACTATCTTTGTCTGCCTTTGCTATTAAGGTAATACTAGCTTTGTAAAACAAATATGAAATGTCCCCTCTGCTAATTTTTGGGAGACATTGTATAGAATTGTGTTAATTCTTTAAACATTCTGTAGAATTCTGTAGTAAAACCATCTGGAGCTGGAGGCTTCTTTTTGGGAAGTGCTTTAAAATCAAAACTTCAGGGCTGGGCGTGGTGGCTCACGCCTGTAATCCCCACACTTTGGGAGGCTGAGGCAGGTGGATCACAAGGTTAGGAGTTCAAGCAGCCTGACCAACATGGTGAAACCCCGTCTCTACTAAAAATACAAAAAAATTAGCCAGGCGTGGTGGTGCGTGCCTGTAATCCCAGCTACTCAGAAGGCCGAGGCAGGAGAATCACTTGAACCTGGGAGGTGAGATCATGCCATTGTACGGCAACCTGGGCAACAGAGCAAGACTCCATCTCAA
>NW_016804646.1:2347126-2395997 GCF_001698545.2 Rhinopithecus bieti
AAAAAAAAAAAAAAAAAAAAAAAAAAGAATGTAAATTATCTCATCAATAATTTTAAAAAAAATCAAAATTTCAATCTCCTTAATAGTTAGAGAGCTATTTAAAAATTATCAATCTTGTATTGGGTGAATTGTGCTACTTTGTATTTTCTTTTTTTTTTTGAGACGGAGTCTTGCTCTGCCGCCCAGGCTGGAGTGCGGTGGCCGGCTCTCAGCTCACTGCAAGCTCCGCCTCCCGGGTTCACGCCATTCTCCTGTCTCAGCCTCCCCAGTAGCTGGGACTACAGGCGCCCGCCTCGTCGCCCGGCTAGTTTTTTGTATTTTTTAGTAGAGACGGGGTTTCACCATATTAGCCAGGATGGTCTCGATCTCCTGACCTCGTGATCCGCCCGTCTCGGCCTCCCAAAGTGCTGGGATTACAGGCTTGAGCCACCGCGCCCGGCCGCTACTTTGTATTTTTCAAGTGCTTGTTCCATTTTATCTAACTTGTCGGATTCATGTGCATAGAATTATTCGTGGTATTCTCTTGCCATTGTTTTGACGTCTACAGGGTCTGTAGCAATAACGTATTTTCCATGCCCGATCACAGCCTTGCAAGTCCTGCCTTGGACTTAACTGGCCTGTGTGAGGGTGGGGGCACAGACTCTTCTGTGGTGTTCACCTGGAGTCGTTGTTTGAAAGTTTTCTGCATTGCTCTGCTGTTTCTTTCTAAGTCATTTGGCTATAGAAAGAGCAGCCTCCTTTGGAGGTTATTTTTGTCTGTGTTCATTATAGTTTCTAAATTTCAGACTTCTTCATCACCATGATTTGGATAGATGAGGCAAAAAGAAAATCCAAGGAAATTACCATGAGTTCATGTGCATGAATTCTGAGGTCCATATGAAGTCTATGTTATCTCTACCTTTTGGAAACTTCCTACGTTTGTCATGTGCATCATATCTTAGCAATAGAAATTGGGGAAAGTATGTCTACCTCATCTTCAAATAAGCAGAAGTTCTTATTTTGAACTAATGATGGTTTAAGTGTCACTTACTTAGTCATTTATACCCTGTGCTTATATCTTCTCTAAGACATTCCTCTGATTAATGGCTTTGGATTGGCTATTGTTATTGACAGTAGCCAAGAGTATAACTCCTGTTACATCTTGGAGTAGCCTCTCATTAGAATATTCTTACCTATGTTAGAAGAAATTTTAATAAGGAGAGTTGATTGTTTTTCATATTTAAAAGATATAAACAATTTTTATAGCTAGTCTGATTATTCATTATTGCAAATGTTAAATTAGAAAATGTTCTAGGGTCAATTTTTAACATACAAAACTATTCAATATAAAGTTCAAGTAGCTATATTTATCAAAGTGAAGAGTTATTTTATAATCACTTTTATACATGAAAGAAATATTCTATGAGTCCTCTTCTTGTTTTTATGCTTTGATGACAGAGAAGCCAGGTAATCTGGGCATAAGTAAAATCAGGTGACAAATTATTTTATTTACGACTTTTTAAATCAGTGACAAGAATGTGTGTTGCTTCCCCTATGAGTACTTCATACTTATTAAGATTTGTTATTACCTCATGGTAAATGAAGTTTAATCTCCCACTACACCATCCTTTTTGTAGTACACTCTCTAATTCAGTTCAAGGGTAAGTGTGAGTGTGTACATTTTTATCTGCTTTTCACCATTTAAAAATAAAGATTCAGATTTTCAGTAGCTCAGCACCAGTATATATTACAAATACTGAATGACAAGTAAAGAGCTATCACTGTTGATCTATTTTTATTCTTTTTTGTCTTTCCTAATAGTGACTAACTCTATCAGAGTTTGTTTTCACTTGTAAACCAAATAATACATAAAAATAAGTTCTACCTACTTAAAGAGGTACAGGGTGATATATCACACAGCAGGAAACATGAAGCTTTCTCTGAATTCTGACAATAAAATTTTGACAGTAGTTTATATAAGCTACACACAAAAATCAAAATGAGAAAATGTCACATGAAAAAATGGCACGGCACTTTATTTTGTGTAGAATTAAATTCAACCTCGAACTCAAAGGCAATGCAAATTAATATGGATGCAAGTGGGAAAGGAAAAAGGTAATTATGGGTTTGCATATAACATGTGGTTATGTTATATGGGTACTCTCAAAATGATGGAGAACAGTTCAATCAAGAGGAGAAAGCTCCATGGATGACAGTGATTGCTAATGACTGAATTTTTAAAAACCCAATCTAATGGCTAGTGTTCAGTAAGCAAATAGAGGATCTGGAAAATTTTGAAATATAAAGCAATGAAGTGTTATATGACACGAAAGCCACCAAAACCATTAGAAAATATTAAAGTTTGGTTAACAAGAAACAGGGTGGTGCATATTCCTTTGCTGTTGCCTACCATGAATTCAGGATTTCACACAATTGGAAGGCTCACCGCATTTGTTTCTCTCTTCTCAGGATTCAGTCCTTTCCTATCTGAAACCCAATACAAAAGACGGTTTTCATATGTTTGTCCAGTTTTCTAATTGTTTACGGTGAATCACATACCAGTTCCTCTGTCATGACATTCTAATTTGTGATATCTGTATTGATTCTTATATCCTGCAATGGAGTTTTGCAATTATAGTTAATATTTATCGTGCACTTACTTCCTTTAAACTTTCATATTAAGTAGATGTTATCATTTTTCATTTTATTGATTAAAAAGCTGAGGCAGAAATAGTTTGGGTAATATAACTCAGATCACACAGCTAATAGGTGTTTGAACAAGGATTCAAATGTCTGGGTGTCCAACTCCAAAGCACACCTATATTACTAACGTCTATGATTTAATAACCTAACGTGGGGTGCTCACTTATGCAACTGGCTTAGAAGACAAAATTCATCTTTCAGCAAAGCTACAATTTCACGTTGGAAACTCTGAGAACTGGAAAGCATTATAGAAATGTTGAAAAAGATGATGATCGGGGAGATAGTGACAACTCATGAAAGAGGGTCTTGATTGGGTTCTGCGCTTTTATTTGCTATCCTGCCCTAGACATATTTACAAATAAAGAAGCATTTTCTCATCTGGAGTTTTATCCAGTGCAGTCACTTTCTGGCCATCATTCATTGAATATCTACTGTGGTAGCCTCAAGATATAAAGAGAAAATAAAACATGAACCCCAATCTGCAAGAGGGTGACATCTTGCAGCAATGCTAACTGGGACCTCTTTAATTTATCACCACAATTCCCAAGTGGGCCTTTCTCACTGCTTGGCAGTCCTATAAATTTCTATTGTTAAATTACACTCCTACTCTCTGACACATCTATTGTATGTCTTCTCCTCCCGCCTCGAAGGCCCAGCATCCCTGTTTCCACCTCGCTATTAGCTCATGACATCTCATCTCATTCTACTTAGGAAACAGAAGCCACCAGAAAAGAAACAGCCAATCTCTGTGAATCCTAGGCAGCTCTGCTTTCGTTCCTGTTGAAATGGATGAACTGTTCATGTGCATGTCAAATAACTCTATTTTTTGCTCTGGATTCCATTCTTCTTGCTTTCCCCAGGACTTTACTATTGCAATTATATCTTCTCCCTTCTGCATTATTATTCTGTCACTCTCTACTGGATCATTTTTAGCAAACAAACACGCCATTATTAAAGAAATCAATAGATAAATGCATGAACCTCTTTGGAGCCCATAATCAGCTTCAACTCCTGCACCTGTTCCTCTTATAGCACAACTCCTTGGATGGGTTGCTTCCAATCTCTGCCTTCATTCCTCACCTGTCTTCACCTACCCTTCAGGATTTGACTTCTACTCTTTCATAAGTCTGTTCATGTCAAGGAAGCCAATAACTTGCATCCTTCCATGTACAATAGTCAATTTTGTGCCATTCCTTAATGATTCCTTCTTTCTGGAAACACATTATTTACATAGCTTCCATCACACCACAATCCTAGTTTTTTTCTCTTTTCTCTACCCCTTCTCTATCTCCTTTACTAGATCCTCCTTTCCCTGGTCTCTGAGTTCCAAAGTTGCTTATCATAGCTCTATTTTGTATGTGCATTTACTACCTGGATGACTGTCAAGTTTACATTTTCAGCTCAATCTCCACTGCATCCAAAATTCTTCAATCCACTGTTCTCCCCTTTGATGCCTGACACTCATATCCAAATTAACACAGCCACAGAGAATTCTTCATTGCACCCTTTTCCACATTAATGCCTTCTCTACCTTTCCATTTCATGAATTTCACTGTTATTTGATTGTTAAGGTCCAAAACCTAGCAATCATACCTCATATCCTATCACTCATCAAGTGTTACCAGCTCTTTCTTCAAAACGTATCCTGAACTGATTACATTTCATCATCTTAATAAGTATAACTTAACTGCAAACTACTCATGAAATTAAATCCAAATTCCTCCAGGCCCTGGCCCTTGTCCAACGTCTGGCCACAGGTCCCGCCACTCTTGTCTGAGCTTCCCAATCTGCTGGCCCAGGCTTCTTTGGACATCACCCAGCCTGTGCCTGCATGGTCATACTTCCTGTGGGGGAGGCTCTTTCTAAGATATTTCATGGCTTTGCTTCTCTCTTTTAGCATTGTGACCCAATGTGACTCCTTAGCTGAATGACCTCTGATGATTTTAGTGAAGCAGTTCCCGTTTACATTTGCTACCTCCTATCACACTGCCCTGTTTTATATTTTCTTAGCAGGTATCACTGCACGAAATTATTATCTGTTTTTTCAGTCCGTTGCTATTGCAGATCTCTAAGGATAAAAACACTCTTTTCTTGACCAAGGCTGAGAACTCTGCTACCACCAGTCCCGATGAGGGGCCTCTGTGGCTTAAGCAACCTATCCTCTTAGTGTGGAAACGGGATGGATTGCGACCTATCACCCCTGCTGATGTTGCCTCTGCTGCCTCTGCCAACATTTCCACTGCCTGTCAGCCTGCGAGAGTGGACCTCACCCATCTCGCCTCTTACATTCACAAGCTCCTGAGTCAAAAGCTACTGTGTCACATGTGTACATGCTGGTTGAAAGAAGACATAGAAATCAAGTTTCTGAAAGTCTCAGTTTCCATAGAGAAAGACAATCTCTGCCTATCAACAAGATGTAAAATGAAAAATCCTGGCAACCTCAGAAGAGGGTTCAGATTCTTGCTTGCTGACATGTGGGAACATCCCCTAAACTTGCATCACAACTAACTCATGGACAGAGGAAGAGAAAAGCAGGCTATGGAGAGTGGCGTCATTGAAGATGGAAAGAAGAGAGATTTTTAAACATTGTAAGTTAATTTTGTGTGCTGTAAACAGAATGAATAGTCTGAGAACCAAAAAATGTTCACTGAGTCAAACTATGTGACCACTTGTGATGAGAGGAATAACAGCTTCAATAAAGTGATAGATTGCAATGTATTAAGGAGGAAATACAAGAAATAACAGTGAGCTTTCTTTATACAGTTTGGTTGAAGAGAGGGAAGAAAAGGACAGACAATAGGGAAGGGGGAGTCAGGAGAAGGTTTTCGCTTAGTGACAGAAGAGAATGACTGTATTTACTGTTAGGAACAGAGTAAGAACCAATATAGAAAGATTGTAGATCTGGAAAGAAGCTATAATCATATCGAATATTTGGAAACATTCCCAAAGATATTATAAGGGGCTTATTTTAAACACTAAGAAAGATTAGCTCATAGCTGGAAGAAACTGCATCTTCTCCTGGAACTAGAAGAGAGAGAATGAAGATGGATCGCTATAGGATCTGGGTGAAGCCTGGCTTTTTAAAGTGATATGGGAGAAAAAATTGTGTGTAATTTTTTCACTTCCTCCACCTCTGGCTTCTCTTCTGTCTGAGGTAAGGGACATTACCTCCTGAGAGTTTTAGGAAAGGTAGAAGTAAGCTGACCGGGAATATATGAAAGAAGAGGAATTCAATCTTAAGAATCACCAGAGGCTGAAGACTGTGAGTTGACAGTGGTTGCATTCTGTGATTTTTCATTGTTCAGCAATCTTGTTATAGAAGTAAAAAAGATGAATTATTACAGCTTCAGGTCTAGGATTTTGATAGACAAAGGGAACACATGACAAGGTGCCCACCAGAAATAAAAGTAGTGATAAGAATGATTTTATTGCTTGATCTTGGTATTTACACTGATTAGGAGAGTGGTGAAGCCAGAAAGGAACTAGATGGACAAAGGAAGGCACTGGAAATGTTTATGCTGTAGAAGAATAGTGGTTCATACCAGAAACTGAGTGAGATAACTGGAAACACCAGGAGTTGAATAAGACACCAAAACTTAAATGAATTTTAAGACTTCAGGGAAGCTGTCATTCCAGGTAAAGAGATGGTGAAAAATAGTCATGTAGTTAAGTGGCTGAAGGTGAATGTTTGAGAAATTAGAAATTTTGTTTGTTTGCTTGTTTGTTTTAAATATGGAACAGTGTCTAATGAGAAGAGTTCAAAGGGTTTGAAGAAGTTAGTGAGAAGGTGAAACATAAAGAAAAAGCCAAAAGAAATATAGAAATGAAAACTCTGGTATATAGAAGATACACTGGTATATAGAAGATTGTAAGTTTCTTGAGGTCTCCCAAGCCATACTGAACTGTGAGTCAATTAAACCTCTTTCATTTGTAAATTATCCAGTCTTGGGCAGTTCTTTATAGCAGTATAAAAACGGACTAATACAGTAAATTGGTATCAGAGAGAGTGGGGTGCTACTATAAAGATACCCAAAAATGTAGAAGGGACTTTGGAATTGGGTAATAGGCAGAAGGTGGAACAGTTTGGAGGGCTCAGAAAAGATAGGAAGATGTGGGAAAGTTTGGAACTTCCTAGAAACTTGTTGAATGGCTTTGACCAGGATGCTGATAGTGATATGGACAATGAAGTCTAGGCTGAGGTGGTTATCAGATGGAGATGCAGAACTTTTTGGGAAATGGAATACAGGTGATTCTTGCTATGCTTTGCCAAGAGAATGGCGACATTTTGCCCCTGCTCTAGGGATCTGTGGAAATTTGATTTTGAGAGAGATGACTTACGGTATCTGGCAAAAAAAATTTTCTAAGCAGCAAAACATTCAAGAGGTGACCTGAGAGTTATTAAAAGCATTTAGTTTTATGCATTCACAAAGATATGTTTAGAACTGGAACCATGTGTAAAAGGGAAGCAGAGCATAAAAGTTTGGAAAATTTGCTGCCTTATGATGTAATAGAAAAGAAAAACCCATTTTCTGAGGATAAATTCAAGTTTGCTGCAGCAATTTGCACAAGAAATGAGAGGTCATATGTTAACTACCAAGACAATGGGAAAAATTTGTCCATGAGATGTCAGAGGTCTTCACAGCAACTCCTTCCATCACAGGTCCAGAGGCCTAGGAGGAAAAAATGGTTTTGTGGGCTGGGTCCATGACCTTGCTGCATTGTGCAGTCTCAGGACTTGATGCCCTGTGTCCCAGTCTTGGCTAAAAGGGGCTAATGTACAGCTTGGCCAATGGCTTCAGAGGGTGCAAGCCCTAAGCCTTGGCAGCTTCCATGTGGTGTTGAGCCTGCAGGATTACATAAGTAAAGAATTGAGGTTTGGGAACCTCTGACTACATTTCAGAAGATGTATGAAAACACGTGGATGTCCAGACAGAATTTTGCTGCAGGGGCAGAGTCCTCATGGAGAACCTCTGCTAGGACAGTGTGGGGGAAAATGTAGGGTCAGAGCCCAAACACAGTGTCCCCATTGGGGCATTGCCTAGTGGAGCTGTGAGAAGAAGGCCACAGTCCTCCAGATTTAGGAAGGTAGATCCACAGGCGGTTTGCACTGTGCACCTTGAAAAGCTGCAGAGACTCAACACCAACCTGTGAAGGCAGCTAGGAGTGGAGCTATACCCTGCAATGCCACAGGGGCAGAGTAGCCCAAGGTCATGGGAGCCCACCTCTTGCATCAGTGTGACCTGGATGTGAGACATGGATTCAAAGGGTATCATTTAGGAGCCTTAATATTGAGTGCCCCACTGGATTTTGGACTTGCGTGGTGCCTGTAGCCCCTTTGTTTTGGCCAATTTCTCCTATTTAGAATGGGTATATTTACCCAATGCCTGTACCCCATTGCATTTAGGAAATAACTAACTTGCTTTTGATTTTACAGGCTCATAAGGAGGACAGATTTGCCCTGTCTCAGGAGAGATTTTGGACTTGGACTTTTGGGTTAATACTGGAATGAATTAAGCCTTTCGGGGACTTTTGGGAAGGCATGATTGGTTTTGAAACGTGAGAGACATAAGATTTGGGAGGGGCCAAGGTTGGAATTATATGGTTAGGCTTTGTTTCCCCACCCTAATCTCATCTTGAATTATAATCCCTATAATCCCCATAATTCCCATATGTCAAGTGAGAGGCCAGGTGGAGGTAATTGAATCACAGGGGTGGTTTCTTTCATGCTGTTTCTTGTGATAGCAAGTGAGTTCTCAAGAGATCTGATGGTACCCTAGAACTTAAAGTATAATAAAAAAAAAAAAGAGAGAGAGAGATCTGATGGTTTTCTAAGGAACCCTTCCCCCCTGTGTTAGGCGCTTCTCCTTCTTGCCATCTTGTGAAGAAGGTGTCTGCTTCCCCTTCTGCCATGATTATAAGTCTCCTAAGGCCTCCTGAACCACGCTGAACTGTGAGTCAAATAAACCTCTTTCCTTTATAAATTACCCAGTCTCAGGTATGTCCTTATAGCAGCCCGAGAACAGACTAATACAAGCTACACATTATTCTCACATCCAGTGAAAAGTATCATTCACAGGTTACTAAGCTATGTCACATTCCCTTGAATTAAGACAAGTCTATTTCTATTATCATGTAATTTGATGTTTAAACCTAAGTTTAGGACTTCCATATAGCCCAGCTAATTTTCTGTTTGTGGGTTTTAGCTAAGATTCAGGTCATAACAAATAAAATAAATAAAATTGCTGTATTAGTCCATTTTCATACAGCTTTTTAAAAATTAAATAGACTTATACAGTGGACTAATAACATACTAGACATAGACATATAAATACACATGCACATATATATGTATATATTCATGCAATCAAGTTAATAGACTATTACTCCACATTTTGATGTATGCCCCTCATAAGGAGTTTATTCTTCATGTATAACCCTAATTTGTCCCAATGATCTTTTATGCATGTTCCAAAGTACGATGTGTCTATGTCATAATGACCACCTTGCTGGTCTTGCCCTAACGAGAAGCAGGGCTAGACCAGGAGAAGTGAGGAGGAGGCACCCCTATTCCTAGCTCTGCCATAGTACTGTGATAACTGGTGCTCTTACTTAACTTCTCAGGAAGACTGTTTACTCATTTGAAAAACAAAGTGTTAGAATTTGATAATCTCTCATGTCTTTTTTAGCTTTGACGCTATACCAACTACTCGGTAGTTTAAGATGAGGAAAAGGAGGCCGAGCGTGGTGGCTCATGCCTGTAATCCTAGCACTTTGGAGACTGAGGTGGGCAGGTCACTTGAAGTCAGGCGTTTAAGACCAGCCTGGCCAACATAGTGAAATCCTGTCTCTACTAAACATACAAAAAAAAAAAAAAAAAATTGCCAGGTGTGGTGGTACATGCCTGTAATCCCAGCTACTCAAGAGTCTAAGGCAGCAGAATCGCTCGAACCCAGGAAGTGGAGATTGCAGTGAACTGAGATTGACCCATTGCACTTCAGCCTGGGAAAAAAGAGCCAAACTCCATCTCAAAAAAAAAAAGATAAGGAAAAGCAGAGATGCTGGGTTTATCTCAGAACCCCCAATTTTGCTAGCAATACCATCATATTTTTTTCTTCCTTGAGAGAAGGAAACGGAAGACATGGTGCAAGTATATTTCTAAGTGATTTATTAAAGCATTCTGTGGACTTACTAGAGCCATCAGCATGGGTGAGGTAATAATAGCATGTGACCAGTTTCCTCTGTCCATGTTCCCTGCTTGGGTTTTGCTCTGTGCTTGCATATAGCCCTGAGCACAAGTTGTGTTGAAATAGACAGACACGTCTGCACAGTCTGAGTGCATGCTTTCCATGCTGGAGGACTTTCATTTTAGGTTGTGAACTTAAAAAAAAAAAAAGGATAAAAACAGAAAATCATACTTGATTTAATCTATGAACAGTTATATCAAAACATAATACCAAACCTGAAATATCAGCACAGGAAAGGAAAAAAAGTTAATTTGAGAAAGGGCATTATTAATCTCTATCATACAATCTATGTATTTCCTGGCATTTGGCTGCATTCTGTAATTTCACTGCCTTTTACTGCTCTGACATGTTCAACCCCATCTATTCTCATTTTCTTCTGGTTATAACATTAAATTACAGATGATTTTTCCCAATCTTTACTTCTCTGGAGAGGTGAAGTCATTCTCTATAGCCCTTGTATTCTGAGAATTCCAAAGCTCAGCTATTATGTCTAGAATAAGCAGCTGTTCCCTTTTGTTAGAAAAGGCAATGGGTAACATGTTTGAGTTGTGAAGACACTTTTTCTTCTCAATTTTGTGAGTGACAGTGGAGAATTGGGAATTACATGCCTAGAGACTCTTGTATTTATCTTACACTTGACAAATACAAGATTACTTAACAGCCATTGCTCTTTTAGGACCAACAGAGCAATACTGATCATTATCCTTACTAACAGTACCTGCTCAGTGACAGAAATTGTGCTGTTTTGATAACTTTTTATTTAATCTTCAACCATTCTCAAATTCATACACTTTCTGAGATTAGTATTTATGCTCCTATTTAAGATATGAGAAAGTTGAGGGATTTTGTTGTTGGTGGTGTTTTGTTTGGTTTTTTTGAAACAGTGTCACTCTGTCTCCCAGGCTGGAGTGAGGTGGCGGAATCTCTACTCTGCCACCTCTGCCTCCTGGGTTCAAGTGATTCTCGTGCCTCAGCCTCCTGAGTAGCTGGGACTAACGGTGCATGCCACTGTGTCCAGCTAATTTTTGTACTTTTAGTAGAGACAGGTTTTCACCACCTTGGCCTAGCTAGTCTTAAATTCCTGGCCTCAAGCGATCCACCCTTCCCTGACCGCCCAAAGTGCTGGGATTACAAGCGTGAGTCACTGCACCTGGCAAAATTGAAATTTAAAGAGATTTTAAAAATTGCTCAAAGCTTCATAATTACTTAATGTGGAGATGAATATTTGAATCTAGGTTGAACTAGATCAAAATATCTGGACTCTTCAACACTTGTAAACTTTTCACATCAGAACAAAGAAAACCACTAGTGAATATGAACATGCAGGATTTGTTTAAACATAGTAATGATTCTTGGGAAACCTGTATTGCAATGTTTCTCCAGTGTAATATATCAGAACTTATTATTCTTGAAAATGGGTCTTCATTTAATGAACAATTATTTGTATGGCTGCAGTTTAATTAAGTAAAGCAAACCCGTAATGGGCACTTGCCATGTTTAAGGCAAGCAGCAGAGATTAAAGAACAAAGTCGTGGCCGGGCGCGGTGGCTCAAGCCTGTAATCCCAGCACTTTGGGAGGCCGAGGTGGGCGGATCACGAGGTCAGGAGATCGAGACCATCCTGGCTAACACGGTGAAACCCCATCTCTACTGAAAATACAAAAAACTAGCTGGGCCTGGTAGCGGGCACCTGTAGTCCTAGCTACTCGGGAGGCTGAGGCAGGAGAATGGGGTGAACCTGGGAGGCAGAGCTTGCAGTGAGCCGAGATTGCACCACTGTACTCCAGCCTGGGCGACACAGCAAGACTCCGTCTCAAAAAAAAAAAAAAAAGAACAAAGTCAGTAAGACAGTCTCCACCCTTATGGAATACTGTTCTGATTACTCTTTATAGGCCAACAGTGAATAGTGGTACGAAAGGGAGACAAAACATTTTGTGAGCAAAGAGAATGAGGTACTACAGCACGGCTGAAGGGAAGGGCAGTTTCATAAAAGGGGTAGCATTTGAGCTAAGCTTTGAGGGTTATACTCGAAGATCCTCTGTCTTGGTTAATTTTCTGTCTTGATTAATTTAATGTCTTTGTTAATTTTCAATCTGATATTTTCAAGCCTAAGGAAATAGTGAAACATAGAAGAGGGACAATGTTATGGCAGCTGACTGGATCTACATCTTACCTAAGCCTTTACTTATTACAAACCTCTGACTGGTTGTATAACCTTTCTGCATCTTGTCTAATGTGTAAAGTGGGGAAAACAAATCTGCCCATCTTATAGTGTAGTTATAATTCAATGAGACGATGCATCCAAAGCCTTTAGCAGATGCCTTGTAGTGTGCAAAGCTTCCAAAAATGCTCGTTTCTAACACTGTTTGTAAAAAAGCCATGTGCATGTTAGTCTGGTAATTCAATGCATAATATAAAAATGGAGACTAGGTTCAATGGTTTTAAGATATTGTGTTTCACGCCTTGACACAATAATAAATATTTGTGAGGTAAAGTAAATATGAGTTTACTTGTTTCAGCAGATTTTTTCAGGGGAGAATTCCAGGACACAGTTGTGATAAAAAAAACCTGATTGCTCAGGGCCACCCAGTTCTATGTTCATGAAAATGATTGGAATATGCAAAACATGAATGGACTTATATTTATTTCTAATGATAATAATTAATAAATTCTAACCAAAATCTTATTGCACATAGAATTGCATTGTTTGGGATCAGTAAAATTTGTAGATAGCTGAATTTAAAAGAGACTTGAAGATGTGATCTTAAGTATTAATAAAAAATAAATCCTTACTCTCAGAACTATAGGGGTCAACGTTTTAAAAGGAATCAAATAAAATATATGTGTTATCTGGAATGAAAATTTAAGAAGGAAATTTTTTCAAGAGCAAAATAAAGCTAGCTTTTGATAGAATTACAAAATTAACTGGTTAAAAATAAGTGCAAAGATATATAAATGGTCAAAAAGTACAAGAAAAGATATTCAACATCATTGGCCAGAGGAAGGTAAATGACAACCACAGTAAATGCCACATCCCAGTCATTTAGATAGCTATGTTCCGAAAGACTTACTAAGCAGTGCTGGCAGAAATGTGGAGAAATTAGAACACTTATACCTTCTTAGGGGGAATATAAAATGGTGCAGTCTTTCTGGAAAACAGTCTGGCAGTTCTTCAAAAAGTTAAATGTAGAGTTACCCTGTGACCTAGCGATCCATTCCTAAGTGCACAACCAAGTTAGATGAAGCATGTGTCCGCACAAAAACCTGTACATTCATGTTCATAGAAACACTATTCACAGCAGTGAAAAAGTGGAAACATCCCAAATGTCCATCAAGTGATAAATGGATGTATAAAATGTGACACATCCATAATGGAAACTGTTGGGCAACAAGAATGAATGAATTACTGGCACACATTACAACGTGAATAAGCCTGGAGAACATCTTGGTGACCAAGTCATAAAATACCACATATGATACGATCCCATTTCTATGAAATGTCTGGAATAAGCAAATCCAGAGACAGAAAGTACATCAGTGGTTGCCTAGGGCTGGATACATAGGAGGGAAAAGGGGAGCAACTGTTAATAGGCATGGGGTTTCTTTTTGGGTTGATGAAGATATTCTAAAACTTGTAAAGCTGATAGTTGAACAACACTGAATATAAAAACATTGAATCACACACCTCAAATGGGTGATTTATATGGTATATGAATTATATTTTAATACTATTTTTCTTAAGAAAAAATGACATCATAGATGCTATCAATTTAGACTTCAATGAAGTTTTTGATGGTATTGTGTTTTAAAACTTAGCTCAAAAGGCAACTATAGTACAAATAAAATTAACTACACTGGAAAAATTACCCCAACAGGTTATAATCTCCATCTTATTATGATAAACAACAATATATAGTTCAAGGGTAATACATTGCAGAGTGCTTCTGAACAGGTTGTTCAAAATTTGTCTATTACCATTTTTTAACAAGCTTGAGATTCCTGTAAATTACGAGGTTGAAATTAACAAAGAGACATATATCAAGAAAGATCATACATATGCATGTAAACTTAAAAAATAAGTAAGGAACAGCAACTAAAGTTAATTAAAGTTAATTTAACAAGCATGGTTTTTAATAAGTGGTTGAAACCCAGAAAATTTTACACTAAATATTTTTACCTATTTCCATAAAGTTACATTTTTTAAATCTTTACAGATAGCTTAATTGGACTTTTTATTTAAAAATTAGTGGATAATGATATATCACCTCTTAACAAGTGCCTTAAATCAGGGGTCCCCAAACCCCAAGCCATAGGCAGATACCAGTTCATGACCTGTGAGAGACCAGGCCCCCACATAGCAAGTGAGCAGCGAAGCTTCATCTGTTTGTTTGTTTGTTTGTTTGTTTGTTTGTTTGAGACAGAGTTTTCCTCTTGTTGCCCAAGCTGTAGAGCAATGGTATGATCTTGGCTCACTGCAACCTCCGCCTCCTGGATTCAAGTGATTCTCCTGCCTCAGCCTCCCTAGTAGCTTGGATTACAGGCATGAGCCACATGCCTGACTAATTTTTGTATTTTCAGTAGAGACGGGATTTCGCCGTGTTGGTCAGGCTGGTCTCAAACTCCTAACCTCAGGTGATCCACCCGCCTTGGCTTCCCAAAGTGCTGGGATTACAGGTGTGAGCCGCCATGCCTGGCCAACTTCATCTGTTTTTACAGCCATTCCATATCACTTGCATTACCACCTGATCTCTGCCTCCTGTCAGATCAGTGGCAGCATCATTAGATTCTCATAGGAGCACCAACCCTATTGTTGGGATCTAGGTTGCACACTCCTTATGAAAATCTAATGCCTGATGCTCTGTCACTATCTCTTGTCGTCCCCAGTTGGTACCATCTAGTTGCAAGAAAACAAGCTCAGGGTTCCCTTTGATCCTATATTATATAATATATGTAATAGTATTTATTATATATTACAATGTAATAATAATAGAAATAAAGTGCACAATAAATGTAATGCACTTGAAACATCCCGAAACCATTCCCTCTCCCCCTGGCCTAACTGTGGAAAGATTGTTTTCCACAAAACCAGTCTCTGGTGCCGAAAGGGTTGGGAACCATTGCCTTAAATGAAGGCTGGGATAATGATCAGAAATATTTGTATAGTAACATGGAGAGAACAAAAGAGGATACAGAAAACACAATGAATTAAAAAGCAGAGAAACCGAGGCTGCTGATTCCTAACATCTTGACTAAATAATGACTGAGAAATGCTAGGATGACATTAAAATAAGTGGAGACATAAATGTAACTAAAAAGGAAAACAGCATTTAATTGGTAGAAAAAAAATTTCAATGGAAACAGGAAAATCATCGAGAAAGCCAGACTGGACTCTTTCGTAGGGTTTCATCTCACTGTTCAACAGCAAAGGGCCTCTATGCTGTCACTTTCTCTGAAAAGTTTTCAGATTTCTTTTATCAAAACCTTCAGCAATCGGGAAGAAACTTTTCGTAGCTCTGCTTTTGAGATGACATTTTGAACTTGGAAAGAAGCAGATGAGGGTCAAAAATATATGTCCTGAAGTTGCAAGAAAACAGCACGGTAGAAATCATGACCCTAACTTCCCTGACTTTGTTTTTATGACCAGGGTGACTCAGGATCAGGGGCTGGGTTAGTAACGTCAAACAACAACCCTATCATTGCTCTTTTCCAGACCTAATTGTTCCCTCTTCTAAACCCAAAAGAAACAGTCAGAAACCCAGGAGTAAATGAGGGAGCCAAAATAGCTTGTAATTGCTACTCCTAAAACAATGCACTTTTTGAAAAAAAATCCCAGGAGTTAATTAAAAACTGTGAAACGTCTTTATGTTGCTGGTATCCTTCTGTTTCAGTGATTATTACATTTTCAAAAGGGTTCTGGCACAAGGAGATGATTGCTGGGTAGGGTATGAAAAACTGACAGCTTCCTTAGGAATAAAAAATTACAAAAGTAAAATTTACAAGTTGCATATTGTCAGCATTATACCTAAAGGGATTTTGACCAACTGTGATGGTGCGTTTCTCCCATGTATTATTATTTTTATTTTGATATTTAAAACTTTGTAGATGCTAGATATTAGACTTTTGTCAGATGCACAGTTTGCAAAAATATTCTGACATTCTCTAGGCTGTTTACTCTGTTGATAGTTTCTTTTGCTGTGTAGAAGCTCTTATGTTTAATTAGATCCCATTTGTCAATTTTTGCTTTTGCTGCAATTGCTTTTGGCATCTTTGCCATGAAATCTTTGCCCATGCCTATGTCCTGAATGGTATTGCTTAGGTTGCCTTCTAGTGTTTTTATAATTTTGGGTTTTACATTTAATTCTTCAATCTATCTTGAGTTAATTTTCATACACGGGAGAAAATTTTTGCAAACTATGCTTCTGACAAAGATCTAATATCCAGCATCTATAAAGAATCTAAACAAATTTGCAAGAAAAAAACAAACAACCCCATTAAAAAGTGGGCAAAGGACATGAACAGACAATTCTCAAAAGAAGACATACATGCACCCAACAATCATATGGAAAAAAACTCAATATCACTGATCATTACAGAAATGCAAATCAAAATCACAGTGGGATACCACCTCAGGCCAGGCACGGTGACTCATGCCTGTAATCCCAGCACTGTGGGGGGCTGAGGCGAGCGGATCACAAGGTCAGGAGACCGAGACCATCCTGGTCAACATGGTGAAACCCCATCTCTACTAAAAATATAAAGAAATAGCCAGGCGTGGTGGCAGGCGCCTGTAGTCCCAGCTACTCTGGAGCCTGAAGCAGGAGAATGACGTGAACCCGGGAGGCGGAGCTTGCAGTGAGCCGAGATCACACCATTACACTCCAGCCTGGGCGACAGAGTGGGACTCTGTTTCCCCCCTCAAAAAAAAAAAGAGAAAAGAAGAAGAGATACCACCTCACATCAGTCAGCATGGCTATTATTAAAAAGTTAAAAAATAACAGATGCTGGCAAGATTGTGGAGAAAAAGGAATGATCATACACCATTGTTGGGAGTGTAAATTAGTTCAGCCATTGTGGAAGACAATGTGGCAATTTCTCCAAGGCCTGAAAACAGAAATGCCATTCAACTCAGTAATCCCATTACTGGGTATATACCCAGAGGAATATAAATCATTCTATCATAAAGACACATGCACGTGTATGTTCATTGCAGCACTATTCACAATAACAAACACATGGAATCCTATGCAACCATAAAAAAAGAATGAGGTCATGCCCTTTGCAGAGCCATGGATGGAGCTGGAAGCCATTATACTTAGAAAATTAACACAGGAACAGAAAACCAAATACTGCATCTTCTCACTTATAAGTGAGATCTAAATGATGAGAACACAAAAATACATAGAGGGTAACAACACACACGGGAGTCTATTGTAGGGTGGAGGGTGGGAGGAGGGAGAGGATCAGAAAATTAACTAATGGGTACTAGGCTAACTACCTGGGTGATGAAATAATCTGCACAACAAATCCTCATGACACATGTTTACCTATGTAACAGCTCTGCACGTGGACCCCTGAACTTAAAATAAAAGTTTAAAAAAATAATAAAAATAAAACTTTATAAAATAATATAAAGTTAAAAATAGAATTTACATATATATACATGTATACATTGATAAAGAGTTTCTTAGAGTTTTGGATACATTAACATGGATTTGTAAACATATCTTGAACTCAGATAAGCTTCAAGGAGAAATTTAACACACTGTGAATTGAACACTAATGTTCAACAAAAGAGGCAGGACTAATCATGTTTAAAATGTGCTCCATGGTATTCTTCTTGGGCTGCAGATGGATTATCACACAATTTGGCGAAAGGGCTTTATACAGAGGCCAAGAGATGTAATTCCATCACGCAAGCAAAGACATAAATCTTCAGGCCCGTGTTTCTTCTCTGTAACACTAGAAGCTTTTGAATTGATACTTTTCAGACTGCCTTTGGTTCTAGCAGTCTCTGACTCCAGATTAGTAGGATAAACAAAAAAATGACAGAAGAAAGGTGACTTTTTCCCATTTGGAAAATAATAATGACCCATTCAGAGCTAGAATCAAAAACAGCATTTAGCAACAGACCACCTGTGACTTTTAAAATATTTCCAGTATTTCCTTTCTGAACCTAGTCTACACAGAGATTTTGGTTGTGTTACTTCGCTGTATCTTCAACTACTACCCCTCTAATACTCCAAGCATATTGGTGCAGAAGAAAAATATTGGAAATCCCAGGCCTAGAATGCAGTGTATCAGTGTTTGTATTTGCCTTGATATCATCTGGGATTTCTGCTGCATTTTAACTTTTACTTAATTTTAAAGAATTATCCCAAGGGCACTGATGTATGGTCATTCCTGGAGGATACAAAGATGAACGGAGCTTAGTCCCTATTTCCAGACCTTAGGACTCACAGTGAAGTGAAACAGGCAGACTCACAGGCCAGGAGCAACCTTCATCACTAAGACTGTCACATAAAAACTGCACTGGACAGGGTTAAACAGGAAAGGAAGATACTTTCATCCTTGGAGGAAGGCTGGTGGGGAGGCCGGCCAATAGGCTTAGACCAGCTGCATTTGCTAATGGTGCTTATCAAAGTTAGGCTCTGATACAGTTTGGATGTGTTGTCCCCCTGCAAATCTCATGTTGAAATGTGATCCCCAGTGTGTGAGGTGGGGCCTAGTGGGAGGTATTTGTGTCATGGGGGCGCATCCCTCATGAATGACTTAGTGCCCTCCTTGCAATAATGGGTGGGATTCTCTATTAGTTCATGCAAGAGCTGGTTGTTTAAAGGAGCCTGGCACTTCCTCCTCTCTCTTGCTCTCTCTTTTTCACTATGTGATATGCCTGCTCCCGCTGCACCTTCTGCAATGAGTGGAAGCTTCCTGAGGTCTCACCAGCAGTAGATGATGATTCCATGCTTCTTGTACAGTCTGCAGAACCGTAAGCCAAAACAAACTTTTATTTATAAATGACCCAGCCTTGGATAGTCCCTTATAGCAACACAGAACAGACTAACACAGGCTCCTACTCTCCCACAGAGACTGGGAGACGGAGGCAGTATCTTTCTTAATGATTACATTTCAAAGAGGTGGCTCCCAGTCCCAGTCCGGGAGCCAGAAACCCAGACAAGAGGTTGGGAGATTTACATCTCAAAGGGATAAACAAAGAATTTACAGTGACAAGTTGTCTAAAGCAAATGCTCTAACAAAAGGGAGGCCAGAAGCCTAAAGTCAGGAAGAAACCTGTCTAAAGTTTAGTCAAGCTGTGGGGGACACGTAGGCATCTTGGCTGAGATAAAAGGCTGTCTGAGAGCACAGAGCAGGAAGTAGTTTATTTACTTAGATGAGTATAAATCAGGTCTTTAAAGAAAGACCAAGAAAATGAACAATCTGTCCCCCGTAGCAAATCTCTATTTAATCATTAAATCATAATCAAAGTTTTAGTGGGCAGTTTCTTATGAACCATAGGAAAAAGAAATTGTTGTGACTGCTGAAGCACTTGATTCATGATTGTGTGTAGTGGTGACCTGATTAAAATTAAATGTGTTTCTTTTGTTCTTTCTCTGTATCATCTACTTAATGATATAAATGTCTGTGAACTCAACATAAATGGTGTGAGTCCACACGACGGGTGGCTAAGGGAAAAGAAGGTAGATGATGGCAAGGAAGGAAAAACAGAACCTGAGAGAAGAAAGCCTATTTCTCATAGTTATGCCAAGGGCCCCCTGAGCCCCATGCCATGATTCCACCTTCCTAGATGTTTACATTTGTCAAGACTCAAAGAAGCATCACTACATCAAAGGCATTTTGGCAAATGGTTCAAGAGACGGGGGGATGCATTCTGTTATCCAGGAAGATGCTATTTAAAAAAGGTTGCTATTATTAAAAATAAGAGTAATCTACCCATTCAAAATGCATGTCTGTGGACCAGGTGAGGCAGGAGAATAGGGTCTGGAGGCAGGGAACAAAAGGCCAATCCACGCTGACTTTCTAGAACTAAATCAAATGGAAGCACTTCAGCTGTAACAGGAAATAGTCTCTCCATTTACGCCCTATGGCATACACCCAGTAAATAACTTTGTAATGTTACTTCAACCCCTTCATTTACATAGAGAGTACACCACGTAACCAATGGAAACCTCTAGAGGGTATTTAAACCCCAGAAAATTCTGTAACGAGGCTCTTGAGCCCCTAAAAGCTCAGGCTTGCTCCCAGCCTGTGAAAAGTACTTTCATTTTCAGTAAATCTCTGCTTTTGTTGCTTCATTCTTTCCTTGCTTTGTTTGTGCATTTTGTCCAGTTCTTTGTTTAAGATACCAAGAACCTGGAATCCCTCCACCGGTAACATAAAGAAGCTGTTTATTTTGTGTTTGTGTTTGTTTCTCTTTTGTCTCTATTCTGACTTGGGGGGCAATAAATAAAATATTTAAAAGGTTTGGCTAAACCTATGTAACACTCTTAATTTCTAAATGGCAGTTAACATTATAAAGATACCACAATCACGCATATATACACATTAACATTGAGACCAATATTTAAGTAAAATAATATTTACATTTTCTGTCCATTTCCTTTAGTTTTTAAAGCACCAAACCCATGCAATACTAACTTTACTAGATTAAACAAAAGGAAGCACCTGCAATCAGAGGCTATACCTAATTCTACTGGGATGATTACATCACATGTTCAACAAGTCAAATTAATTTTCCTCAAAAAATAGGGTTTTAGGTTCACCCAATATGGTATTGAAGTTTTAATTGAGGATTCAAAACAAGTTTAAGAATGTTCTTCTTGTTAATATACTTTTTTAAAACTTTAGACAAATTAGATTTTACTGAGTTTAATCGAACATTGAATAAAGAACAATTTGTGAATCAGGCAGCCCCCAGACCAGAGTAAGTGCACAGTGAACCAGGGCTGCCTGCTGCATAGCAATTACAGGAAAGAAAAGGAAAGTGAGTCTCAGAAACGATGGGCTGGGTACAGATCGGCATTGGCCTACTTGAACAGGGTTTGAACAGTAGACTGCCTGTGATTGGTTACAACACGGCTGTGGTGATTGGTTGAGGCTGAGCTGGTTGTTACAAGAATGGATTACAGTCTGTTTACTCAGCAAGCTAGGCTGCAGTTCCCCATGCATGGAGAAACCTTCAGGCCAAACTTAATTCAACTTAACAATATAAATTTTTCTGTGCCCTTATAACTCTTGGTGTACCTGTGAGGCCTTTTTTTATGATTTAACAAGACAAGTACAAAGATTATGTACTGGTAAATGAACTTGAAGCGTATCAGCAAGAGGAAATTAAAGCAGCATAAAGAGAAAAGATAAATTATGTTGTGAAAACAAGCAAGAAGTGAAAATTAAGAAAGATAGAGCAAGAGAAAGAGAGAGAAGGAGAGAAAACGAGAGAGACAGAGAGGTGGAGAATGAGGAAAAAGGTAAAAGAGAGAAAAATAAATATGAAAAGACCTGTGTCCTCTCTTGTACCAACCCTTACAATCCTTTACAAGATTTGCCAGGTCATGCTCAATGCATCTGGAAATGGTTCCATGTCCTTCAAGTCATGTGAAGTCCTATGCATATGTCCTCACTCATTCACACATATTAAGACACATCATGAACAGAGTAAGGAGGCAGGAGAGTGAGACCCACAGAACAAGAGGTGAAGGAAGTGGACACGATGTAGGAGACAGATGCAAAGTCACGGCAGTCAGGTTAAGGAATGTGACAGCCAGTGAGCTAAAGGGCTTTTACATCTTTATAATTTAGAGATTGAAAATGGCCAAGAAGAATGTCAAAGTTGCCCAGAGAAATATTAGAATTATTTTAGAGCATAGAAATGTCTGGTTGGATGTCCTATTGAATGTCAAGTCAATTTAGATTAAATTTCTTTTATTACTCTGTCACTAAAGTTTTAAAATCCACAAAGTACCTTGAAATGGGCAGTTTACCAGGTACTTGCTGCATATATTTATGAACATCCCAGAATATTCAAGCAATGTCAGATTCCATCAAATATTGCTCCTGCTTAGCCAAGACTCCAACAGTTCTTCAATACTTCAGAGACCGATCAAGAAGGTGCAATAGAGAGACCCTAGATTGATTTTTATAATATATTTATATAAGTAATGTTCACTGGGAAAATATAAAGCATTGTTCTATTTGCCATGGAACAAAAAACAATGAGAGGCTCTTCATACTCATGTTCCAGTCAACGAGAGCGCACGATCCTGTCCCTTTCTAGTTTCAATGACAGTATAATAAGCAGAGAGTAACCTGAAAGTTGACTTGACATTCAACCAGTCAACTACCTTTATTGAGGGCTGAATATGTGATATCCAATGGGCTGAGTATTTCACAGATATTTATTTTAATACTCCCAAGAAACTTTTGGATAAGAAATTCTTGTTATGATTTTATACATGAGCCAGCTTTGCCCCAAATTATGTTATGGCATACACACATGCTCACACTTTTCAAAAGGAAGAAGAATGGTTTGAACCCAAGTCTTCAGATCACTGGTATTTGTGTCACATCAGTGTTTTCTCACAATTCCAGTGAAGTAATTCCAGGCAGAAGAAAAAGAACAAGTATTTCTAGGTGCCTTTGGGTTCCTGATTTTAGTATTTATTTGAAGTCTTGTCTTTCAACCAAACAACAATAGAATGTGTATTTTATCCTATTAGACAGCTGTTTTAACTTTTAATATATAAAGACAATGTAGATTTTTCCAACTTTATAAGTAAAATCAATGATCCGAGAAGATTCACAGCATGAATCCTGTGTTTAAGGACTCTTCAGATGATCCTATACCTTGGAAAATAGGGAGGGGCATGCACCCCACTTGAGACTCTGCACTTGCTAGTAATATATTTTGGCCTTTAAATTTAGAAAATTGAGATTTTGGTGAAGAGAAACATTTTATTTTATATATGTTTTAACATGCAGTTTCCTGTGAATTAAAGTACTATATATCAAGAAAATAAAAGCCATTAATGCATATTTTCAAACCCTTTCAAGAGGAAAATACAAGAAAACTTCTTCCAAGAGGTTAATATCTCCAGTGATTTTAATAATTAATGTGAACTTATTTATATTCAGACTTCATCAGACCCTCATGCGGTCAAATTAAAGATTTTAGCCTTAACCATCCACCCTTCATCCATTAATTAATTTACTTGGTAAACATGTCTTGAACAATAGTTGTGCTAGATACTCAAAAACTTAAATACAAAGGTAGATAAGACCCCTGCTTTCAAGAAGTTTACAGTCTAATCATTAAAATATGGTTAATTTTCTGATTGCCAGAAGGAACTATACTCACTATAATAGAATTTACATAAAGAGCCTCATACCAACAAATCCAATATACCAACTATTACGTTCCTATTACTTGATTTATATTCGGTTTTCTTTATCTAGCATATTATAAAGAAGTCAGTTTTTAAGTTGCAGTAATATGAAGATGATAATATACAATAACACAGTAGTGTTATATATTTATAGATTAATGAACAATATTAAAAATTCAGACCATTTATTCTAAGAAAGAGCTAAAAATTAATCTCTTAGGCAGTTCACCAGAATCACATTACTTCTGTTCTCCAGTGAATATAATTATTTGAACATATTTTTTAAAGGCCATGCATCTTCCAAGAACTTGGAACTCCATGAATTGGAGGAAAAAAGTATAAGAAAACCTACTTTGTTTGATTTTTGCTTTATACTGTACTTAGCATAATTAACTTACTGGAGAAAAGGAATTCAATTGATAAAAAGTAATAACTGCAATGGTGAGTCTTCTTGAGGGCCATAGGCTCTCAGCTGGTCAATTAACAAACCCTGTACAACCTTAGAGCCTCTTCTGTTGACGGTATGTGAACTTCCTTAGGATATTAGTTAATCCACTTAGGAATGTGTCATTCAGGGAGATGCACCCCAGAATGGCTTCTGTTATTATTTTGTGCAGTTGAACAAATAAAATATCAAAATGTAGATTCTAGATCTCATTTCATATTAGGTAGATCCTGCGGTATGTCAAGATGAAAGTGCTTTAAGTGCATTTCATATTTAATGGTAACTGCGATTTCTCCAGTGACCTGACCTGGCAGTGCATCTATGGAACAAAATTCACCTGGTATCTAGCCTCAGTCAAAGATAAGTGCATGCTATCTTCTGAGTCGTGGTTTCAACAAAATCCTATTATCTGATTATTCACCTAAGCCAAGCTAAACTACAAGATTAGCATCATATCAAAGATATGAAATGGAATTGTACCAGAGTTTAGCAATGAAAAATACCAAGCAAGAAAAAGTGGGCCACGTTTTTTCAAGAATACAGATTTCATCCCAGTTTGTCCCATATTGCTCTAATCTGAAGAGAGGGATTCTGTTATTTATATCACTTTGACAAACCACTAAAATAACCTTTGAAAATGGGATGGCATGTGCCTTTAAAAGCTGATAGAGACAGTCCCGAAAAATAGTTTACCAAGCAACAGAGTCAAATTGTTGGGGAATTGCTCTTTAATGCATTAGAGAGTCTATTCCTATGGCACTTACGCTAGCCAAAGTAATAAATATAAAATGGTAATTTTTCTCCATGAGCTGTTCTTGCTGCTCCCACATGATTTCATTCCCACCCAGGAGTAATATAACACTGCCTGCTAGCAGGCTCCTGAATTCATGGAAGAAGGCAATGTGCTTCTGCTACTTGGTTAAATGTACTCAAAAGAACTTAACAATTACAATTAATCCCTCTGTTGCCTGGCACGGCCTGTCTCTATTTCCATCCAGAGTGTGAGTGTCAATGGGATGTTTCAAGTGCAAGGAAATTTTCGGCCCCAATAATAGAGTGGTTGAATACCCTTTTGTAACAGGCTCCTTGTCTTCCCTTTCCTTCCCCCACTTCCCTGGAAAATGCTGACCAAAGAAGAATTTCTGTCAGTCCTACTAATTTAAATAGCAATAAAATCACTTTGAAGGAGAAACACAAATTTCCAAAATTGAGTCATACATGGAAAGCAGTTTATCAGAGATAAAAGATGAATTCACATGGATAAGACTATTAAAGAAGGTTAAACATTTAAGATAAGTAGGACGTTATAAAACTGGAGTCACTGTACCTTGTTGCTGATGGATCGTTTTCTAGAAACTCTGAAGAGCCGTTATTTAATGCAAACAGGTAGTACTGACTGCTTTGTTTTTCTAATAGTGAAACACTGATGTAAGTCATTGACATTTTATATAATTGAAGTTATCATAGTTCCAGAATTTGAAAATCTGAATTTTCCTACCATCTTTTATTCTCTGGCAATTTTAAATATATCCTTTATTAACCACCTATGTGCATGTTGCTAGGTAACGTGATGAGAAAATATAGTCAGATGCCGATAATCTATAAAAGGTAAAAATAAAAGGCTATATATAAATATAAATATAATTAATATAAATTAATGCAAATTTCTTTTTTGTTTATTCCCTAGTTTCTGGAGAGGGTACTCTCAAAGAAAATGGTCTACTTCTAGTTAGGATTAATAAAGCTAGAAAGTGTCCACTTAAAAACAACAAAAATGGCTAGAAAAAAAGAAAATATTTTCTTGAGCCTCATAGAAAGCCACGGTTGCAGAGCTCCCAAGGAAATCCAAGGCACGCTAGGCCTCCCCAAGGACATTTGAGGGAAGCATTTACTTACCTGCAGTAACCATGAGAGTAATCGATGCCAGCTGCCATGCAGTTGTGTATTAGCCCTTTCTCACACTGTTATAAAGAACTTCTCAAGATTGAGTAATTTATAAAGGAAAGAGGTTTAATTGACTCACAGTTCCACATGGCTGGGGAGGCCTCAGGAAATTTACAATCATGGCAGAAGGAGAGGCAAACACATGGTCCTTCTTCACATGGTAGCAGGAGAGAGAAGCGCAGAGTGAATGGGGGAAAGCTCCTTGTAAAATCCCCATATCTCATGAGAACTCACTGTCACAAGAACAACATGGGGAACTGCCCCATGATCCAATCACCTCCCACAAGTTACCTCCCCCAACACATGGGGATTATAATTTGGATTACAATTCAAGATGAGATTTAGGTGGGACACAGAGCCAGACCAAATCATTCTACCATGGCCTCTCCCAAATCTCATCATTCTCACATTTCAAAACACAACTATGACTCACCAACAGTTCTACAATTTCAGCATTAACCCAAAAGTTCAAGTCCATAATTTCATCTGAGACAAGACAATATGAGCTTGTAAAATCAAAAGCAAGTTAGTTACTTCCAAGATACAATTGGGTATGGGTATTGGATAAATGCACCTTTTCCAGTGGGAGAAATTGGCCAAAACAAAGGGGTTACAGGCCCCATGTAAGTCTGAAATCTAGCAAGGCAGTCATTAAATCTTAAAGCTCTGAAATAATCTCCTCTGACTCCATGTCTTACCTCTGGGACATGCTGATGCAAGAGGTGGGCTCCCGCAGTCTTGGACAGCTCTGCCCCTGTGGCTTTGCAGACTACAGCCCCACTCCCAGCTGCTTTCATGGGATGGCATTGAGTGTCAGTGGCTTTTCCATACACCTGGTGCAGGCTGTTGGTGGATCTATCATTTTGGGGTCTGGAGGACAGTGGTCCTCTTCTCACAACTCTACTAGGCAGTGCTTCAGTGGGGACTCTGTGTGGGGGCTCCAACCCCACATTTCCCTTCTTCACTGCTCTAGCAGAGACTCTCCATGAGGGCTCCACCTCTGCAGCAAACTTCTGCCTGAATATCCAGGCATTTCCATGAATCCTCTAAAACCTAGACAGTGGTTCCCAAATGTGAATTATTGACTTCTGTGCACCCACAGGCCCAGCACCACCTGGAAGCTGCCAAAACTTGGGGCTTGCACCATCTGAAACAACTGTATGTTAGCCCCTTTTATCCATGGCTGGGATGCAGGGCACCAAGTCCTGAGGCAACACAAACAGCAAGGCCCTGGGTCTGGCTCACAAAATCATTTTTTCCTCCTAGGCCTCCAGACCTGTGATGGGAGGTGCTGCCATGAAGTCCTCTGACATGCTCTGGAGACATTTTTTTCCCATTGTCTTGGTGATTAACATTCAGCTCCTTGTTACACAAATTTCTGCAGCTGGCTTGAATTTTTCCCCAGAAAATGGGTTTTTCTTTTCTATCAGATTGTCGGACTGCAAATTTCCAAACTTTATGCTCTGCTTCCCTTTTAAACATAAGTTCCAATTTCAGATCATCTCTCTCAAGTTGAAAGATCCACAGGTCTCTAGGGCAGGGGAAAAATGCCACCAGTCTCTTTGTTAAAGCACAGCAAGAGTGACCTTGGCTCCATTTACCAATAAGTTCCTCATGATCTGAGACCACCTAAACCTGGACTTCATTGTCCATATCACTATCAGCATTTTGGTCAAAACCACTCAACAAGTCTCTAGGAATTTCCAAACTTTCCTATATCTTCCTGTCTTTTTCTGAGCCCTCCAAACTATTCCAATCTCTGACTCTTACCCAGTTCCAAAGTCACTTCCACATTTGGGGGCATCTATATTGTAGTGCCCCACTCCCAGTACCAATATACTGTATTAGTCCATTCTCATACTACTACAAAGAACTGCCTGAGACTGGATAATTTATAAAGGAAAGAGGCTTAATTAACACAGTTCTGCATGGCTTGGAAGACCTCAGGAAACTTATAATCATGGCAGAAGGAGAAGCAAACACATGGTCCTTCTTCACATGGTGACAGGAGAGAAAAAGTGCAGCATAAATGGTGAGATATGAAACCATCATATCTCATGAGAAAAATCTACTCCCATTCTCTAGAACCCAGTTCATTGGGCTTACCTAGGACTGGGTAAGGAAAAAGAAAACAGAGACTTTCCCTTCCCTCACCCCTAGTAAGCACTCAGTAACAAGACAAAGAAGCCTAACACTGGGGGACAAACAAAAGCCTAGAGCACCATCCCCTGTGTGGCATAAATGCATCCCAAAAAACAAGGGTGAATGGTACAAGAACAAAAACTTCTTGACTAGGTAACTTCGCTGATGGATTCTACCTAATATTTAAGAAAAAAATGTCAGTTCTACAAAAACTGTTATGGGAAATAGAGCAAACACTTCCCAATGTATTTTATGAGGTCAGCATTATTCTTATCCCCAAAGCCTACAAAGAGTTTATAAGAAAAGAAAATTACACACCAGTATCCCTCATAAACATGGACACAAAAATCTTCCACCAAATAATAGCAAATAAAGCCTAAAGCCCAACAATATATGAAAAAGATAATACATGATGATAAAGTAGGTTTTGTCATGTGAATGCAAGTTTTGTTTCACATTTGCCAAAATTCAATGTGATTCATCATGTCAGCAATCTAAAAAACAAAGAAATATATTATCATTGTAACAGTTGCAGAGAAAGCATTTGACAAAGTTCAACATTGATTCATGCTAAAAATCCTAAGCAAGCTAGCAATTAATGGCAATTCTCTTAACCTGAAAAAGGGCATACATCAAGGCCTACTGCTAACATCATACTCTTAATTATAGAAGATTGTATTATTTCCTTCAGATCAGGAACAAGGTAAGACAACTCAGCTCATCACGCCTACTAAATATAATACTGGAGATCCTAACTAGTGCAATAAAGCAAAGAAGGAGGTGGAAGGGAGAGAAAGGCAGATTAGATAGGAAGAGATAAAATTGTCTTTATTTGAAGGAAGGCTATGAAAATATCAAAAGGGTCATCAAAATATTACAAGAGCTTATAATTTACCAAAGGAAATTTATGGGTACAAGTTCAATATACAGAATCAATAACCTTTAAATATATTAGCAATGAGCAATGAGGAATTAAAATTTAAAATCTTCACTTATTATAGAATCAAAAACCTGAAATACTTTTGTATAAATCAAATATATGGAGGATCCATATGTCAAAAATTACAAAACATTATTGATCTAATTCAAAGATGGCTTAACTATCAAGATATAACATGTCATGGATTGCAAAATTTAATATTGTTAAGATGGGAATTCACCCCAATTGACCTACAGAATTTGTATCAAAATTATAGTAATTGTGTATAAATTGACTAAATGTTACTAAAATGCATATAGAAACAAATAAGAACTGAAACGATGAAATGATTCTGAATAAAAACACCAAAACTGGAGAGCTCACACTCTCTGATTTCAAGATGAACAATAAAGCTAAAATAATAAAGTTAGATACTAGAGAAGGAATATACATATATGTAAATGAAATATAATAGAGACTACAGATACAGACCCACATATATTACGTGAATGAATTTCAGCAAAATTACTATAATAATTCAAATGAGAAATTATAGTCTTTTGACAAATGGTGCTGGAACATCCAGAAGCAAACATGCCTTCAATCCATATCTTGCATCATATGCAAAAATTAACTCAAAAGAATCATAGATCTGAATGTAAAATCCAAAACTATAAAACTTCTAGAAGTAAAACATAGAAATGATTATTTTAATTTGACTAAAAAATAGTTTCTTAAATATAAAACAGAATCCATAGGTAAGTAAGAAAGGGCAAATTAAAACCTCAGTGAATGCCCAAGATAATTATTAAACCATTAATCAAAGAGAAAAATAGTAATGAAAGTAAGGATCTTCAGTAATGTTGAGATCATGAAACATGTGATATGATGTAATGTGAAGAACAAATCCTTCCTTTTGTATTATTGAAAAAAATGTATAACCTAAGTCCAATCACAACAAAAATCTGACAAACTCCAGTTGAGAGTCATTAGAAAAAAATTAGCAGATCAATACTCTATGGGTGTCAATGTCATGAAAGAGAATGATGGAAGAATTATCACAGACTTCTGGAGACTAAGAAGAAATACCAAGTAAATGCAATGTGGTATTTTGGGTAGAATTCTGGAACAGGAAAAGGACATTAGTGGAAAAATTGGTGCAATTCAAATAAGGCTTTACAATTAGCTAACAGCATTGTACCAATGTTAATTTTCTGGTTTTGATCATTGTACTGTGCTTACATCAGATGTTAGCATTACAGAAAACTGGATGAGAGCTATACCATTTTGGGGATTTTTTATAAAATATTCAAATTAAAAAGCTTAAAAATCACAATAAAATAAAGCAAATGCTAAGTAGAATAAAATTGATGAAATATTGTCATGCATAAATAATGAAATTGAAAAGTTATACTTTATTTCAAAAAAGCAAAATCCTCAATGAGATACCATTACATTAAATACCAATGAGAACACAGAATAAAAGGAGAACTCAATATATAGTACTTAATAGTTACATAGAAACTATATGTAATGTCAATAGTAACTATATATTTACTGTTGTATTGTTGACAAAAATGCATAACGTAAGTCCAATCACTAAAAAAATTAGACAAATTCCAATTGAGACTCATTAGAAAAAAATAGGTGATCAATAATACTCTTCAAAAGTGTCAATGTCATGAAAGAGAAAGAATGATGTAGGAATTATCACAGACTGCTGGAGACTAAGAAGAAATACCAAGTAAATGCAATGTGAGGTTAAGTTATACATTTTTGTCCATAATATAACAGTATAGTTACTATTGACATTAACATGTAGCAATTCTCATACATTGTTGGTGAATATACAGAATATCAAGGTACCTTGGAAAAGAGTTTGACAGTTTCTGATACAGTTAAACATAAACTTCTCATGCCACCAAACAATCCCAAACCTAAATATTTACCCCAGAGAAATGAAAAAAATATATTCACACAAAAACTTTTACATGAATGTTTATAGTGGCTCTATTCATAGTCACCCCAAATTGGAAGTAACACAAATGTTCTTGTACTGACAAATGGATAATCACCCAAACAATGGAACACCACCTAACAATAAAAAGCAGCACACTACTGATTCATACTACACAGCTGGGTATCAAATGTGTTACACCTTATGAAGCCAGATTCAAAATGTTCCATACTCCCTGGTGGTCTAGTGGCTAGGATTCGATGCTTTCAAAATGTTCCATACTGTGTAATTCTATTTATACTGTAATCTAGGAAAGGCAAAACTATAGGGACAGGTGTGTCAGAAAACAAATTAATGATTACTTCGGACTTAGGATGGGGCAGGTGTTAACTCCAAAAGGGCTCAATGAACTCTTTAGGAAATGGAAATTTCTGTATCTGATTGTGTAAGCAGTTACATGACTGTACGTTTTTGAAAACTCATAGAACTGTGCACTAAAAGGGATATATTTTACTACATATAAAATTTGCCTCAAAACCCCCAAGTTTTAAAAAAAGTAAATATCTTATGTTTTCCTAGAGATGTTGAAAGAGAAGCTCAGAGTCCAGAGAATGGGCACAGTGCTTCAGGCCTAAGGGGTAAGGACGAGCTGCCCAAGGCCTTTCAAGGGGCCATGGCAGAGCGTGCATGGTTTGGGCAGCTGGCAAGAAAAGAGGAAAGCTGAGCAGCTAAATCTTGTCAAAAAATTCTACCATGTGCTTACAAAATATTTGATATTTTAGCATGCAGCAGTTCTCATAGATTTACGGTGTATTAAGTGAGATCAGGAAGACCTGCATTAAAATTCATGACTCGATATAGAACTAGTTGTACAATCTTCAGAAACTCAGTTAGCTTTCTCAGTCTCTAATTTTCTTATATAAAATGGCTGTAATAATAGTAACTGTTACAGACTGAATTATATCTTCCCCTAGATTTATATGGTGAAGCCCTCACCCCCAAATGTGGCTGTAATTGTAGAAAAGACCTTAAAAAGGTCATTGATATAAAATGAGATCTAAAGATGAGGCCTTATTCCAATCTGAGTGGTGTCCTTATAAGAAAAGGTAATGACATCAGGGATATGCTCCCACATATGAAAGACCATGTGAGGACCAGAGGGAAGGCAGCCTTCAGAAGCCAAGGGGAAAGGTCTCAGGAGAAACCAAACCTACCAGCACCTTGATCTTGGACTTCCAACTTCTAAACTCTCAAAAAAGCATTTCTGCTGTTTAAACAGCCCAGTCTGTAGTATTTTGTTATGGCAGTCCCGGAAGACTAATATAGTGTCTTTACAATGTTATTCTGAGAATTCTTGAGTTAATATCTATAAGGCCTGAAACACAGTAAGTGCTATAAAAGATTACCTAATATTAGTAGTAGGATCAGTATTATTGAGTTAGTTGTTGATACTGAAGTTTAGGAATGTAGCTTTGGATTACATCACTGAAGACCCTGAATAACATACTAGAATTTATAATATATTCAGGGGCAAGTGCAGAATTTATTGAAAACCGGTAAGCTGAGGGGTGACATCATCAGAGTTATACTTTAGAAAAAAAATAGTTATTCAGGAAGTCGTAATGTGAAAAGACTGGCACCTAGGGAAACCAGTTTGAGAATCTAAGTGATATACTCAAGGAAGTAGACCTGGGATGAAAAGGAAGAGCGTGTTTCAGTTAGCACCCACAAAACGTGGCATCCGAATCCCAGCCACAGAGGAAACGGACACATTATAACCACCGCAGCATTTTCAAGACTGGTTGATAGGATTTGGGATGGGAATAAAAGCCTCTAAGAAGAAGTAACGATCCCCTGGGGAAGAAGAGGCTGGAGTAATGAGGAAGAAAATGTTCTCAATTACAGATAGAGTAAACTGCAGCTTGTGCTTGTATTGATTGATTGATTGGTTAGTAAACTGAAAATAGTACCCTGCCTTCCTAAGCCAAAGAGTTATTTTGAGAATCAAATGGGATTATCCATGAAATTTCTTTTTGCAAAAGATGACACAAACACTATTAAGATGTCAAAGATTAGAATTGCTTAAAGCAGAATCGTTATTGTTTGGAAAGGCACAGAAATACTAAAGGCAGGAACCCTTTCGTGATGCTTTATGTTTCTCTTAACAGCAATGAGATAAAGAGGACAAATATGATGCACTCTGTGTACTGATGCCCAAACTAGAAGCTGCATCTCTAGCTTTATGACCTGACAACGTCAAGAGCTTTGAGGAGGAGCAAGCTGCATTTCCATACTTTAAACACAGAGCGTGCTGCCTGTGAAGAACTAAGAGGATGGAACTGTAGGAGTCTTCATGAAATGAGTGCGCATCCTAACTCTGCAGTGGGAAACAAAGCAGTGGCCTGTGTAGAGGAGCCTGGCAACCCGGAGCCAACCTCTGTGTCCCTCCTCACTTTGCAAATCAGTTTTCCTGTTGGATGCAGGGAGAAAGACGGCTCCTTGGCAGGGAGGGGAGTGATAACTTGGACCTGGGAACCAGGTTGCTTCTGCCAAGTAAGGAGTCCTCCATCCTCCTTCCTACTAAACAGCAGCTGCTCCATTCAGTTCCAGAAAGCCACTTCTGCAGTGAGCATTTGAGGACAGGCACAAAATGAAAATGGCAGATTTCATTCCAATTCTGGTAGAAGAGATGTTTTTTAAGCGTCCCTAGTGCCTAACTGTCTTCCATCTCATAGGGATAGGGCTCTGACTCGTTTCTATTTCTGCAGCTCCTTGGTCAGGAGTTCTTCCCTGATGTGACTAGAATAGCTAAAGGGTGCACACACTTGGGGGCCTGGTGCAAGTAGAGGAGCCTGGGAGAGGAAGCCACAGCCTGGCCAATTCTTCCCAGCCCCTGCTGAGGATTCCAGCACTAACCCTGCATGGTCTGTTACCCTTGTCAGGGAGCATGGCTGAGAGGGACCAGTGGAACGCTGGGGCTATTTCAGCCTAATGTATCATTTTTACCACCAGAGTACTTATAGGCACTTTTCTCACAATGCAAAATATACTAATTATAATGGTTTCCTTCTCCCTCTAGGGGAAGTACTACCCGAGTGATGCTCAAGCTCCATGCTCCCAGAAAAATCATGGGCCCTCAATGATTTACAGACTGGATAATTAATTAGACCCTTAATGATAGAGGATCAACTGCCATTTGCTGTTAAGTTTCTTTAATATAACCTGAGGCATTTGAATTAGAGTGCACCTATTATCTAAAGCATTTGCGTTTTCCAGATTGGTTTGGAAGGATTTCAGCCTCTCTGGCTGGCATGCTATTGGCGTTGTTTCTTGCTTTGGCACAGAAGAGAGAAAAAATATGAAGAAACTGCTTCCTAACTATTCATTTTTATAAACCTGTTTTAACATATTCTCTAGTACTGTGGAATTGATTTGACTGATTCATTTTGCCCTTGTTTGCATTAGAAGGGTTAAATGCTTCCAAAGAATGGTGTTATAGTTATAGAACAAGCATTTAAACAATTCTACTGCACAATCAATGACAATAATTGCTGATTACTTCCCCTGGCATAAATTTCACAAGTCTCTGCTTTTTCTCCTACTCTCTGCTTTCATGACTACCCTCAACTTCCTTGGATAAGAAGGAGTCAGCGTGGTTTATACATATATTTATTTTACAGCCGTCCTTCAGTAACCTTTATTCTTACGAAATTTTTTCTCGCTTCAATCACCCAATTTCCACCAACGCACTGGCTCATCTTCATTCACACTTTGCCTCTCCATCCACTCTATGCCTTCTCTCGTATTTAAAGTTATTGAAAACTTCACTCTCATCTTCACATGTGCTTGACAAGCTATTAAACTCTGGAGTCTTAGTTTCCTCATCCCTGAAATGAGAAATTATGATTGTACCTCTTACAACAATGCCAGATATTACTATCACATCCTGACAGTCATCATCAATATTAGTAGTAGTATCATTTTCATCATCAACATCATCACTAGTCAATTTACATTTATAACACTAATCCTTCAAATATTATGGTCTTAAACTTTACCTGTCTCCTAGCTTGAATCATGAATTTATTTTAGTCAACCATTTGTCTTGAAGTGGGATAATAATACCTTCTCTGTATATATTAAAAGTTGTTTGAGAACTAAAAAGAGATAAGTTACTTAAGTTTGCCTGATATGTTCTTGGATATTAGTTATTATTACTTATTATTACTATTTTTATTACCAAACATTTTAAAGACCTCTGTTTCCCCAGGCTACTCCATTCTTAATGGAAACCATTACAATTTTATACTCCTAAACCTTCACTTCATGGAGAACCAAACACTCATAATCATCAACATATGTTATTATACAAAAAAGAAGAAGAAAAAGTTAGTTTTTTGTGGACAACTAGTAGTCTCTGCCTCATCACAGACTTAGGAAACGGTAGAGCAGCCAAAAAGGACCATGGGTCCCTGAGGTCACCTCCTTTGCATGTCACTGCTGTGCAAGTCAAAAGGAGACATACACTCATCCCCATAGCAGTAAAAATGTATCCCTTATTAGCTTGTCTTTCTTTGTTATGCCAGATAAAAGATTAAAATACATGGAGTAATTTAGAGAGGCAGATGTGGGTAATATTTTTGGATAAGACCATCTCACATTTTTTGAAAAAAATATGTTTCTTAATTTTTAACTGAAAATATTGATATAACAAAAAAATCATTTAAAATAACAGATTTGTGGGAAAAAATATGCACAGCCTAACAATATAAATAAATGCAGCTTATGAATAATTAAAATGTGCTTTTCCTTTTGATTTTCAGAGATTAGAATTTTCTGTTGTCTAAAATAGTAATAACATTAACATCATTGACATTCAAATGATTAGAGAAAGGTTTCTATGGATTTCATTTACAATTCAAGTAAGTCTTTATCTTCACTATTTAGAGAAAAATTACTGACAGGTGTTACCCAAAAGTTCCAAATATGATTGTTTTAAGTATTGGAAGATATCAAAGTGAATTGCCCTTGTCCACTGCTGCACAGGTATTTTTATGGCTAATATCTACCTGTGTATTGTACACTCACAGTGCTCTTACTGTGGAGGTGTGTGTGGATATTTCCTAGATTGTATAATTAAGATATAATGAATTTTGTACTTTCATAAAGTTTCAGGGAAAGACTAGATCTCTATCTTCTGTTTCACTCTTCATTTTATTAAAGTCTGTCCACTTCGCCTATTGATTGATTGATTGATTGATTGAGACAGAGTCTCACTCTGTCACCCAGGTTGGAGTGCAGTGCCACAATCTCAGCTTACTGCAACCTCCAATTCCCAGGTTCAAGCAATTGTTGTACCTCCGCCTCCCAAGTAGCTAGGATTACAGGCATCCACCACCATGCCCAGCTAATTTTTGTATTTTTAGTAGAGACATGGTTTCACCATGTTGGCCAGGTTGGTCCCAAACTCCTGGTCTCAAGCAATCCATCTGCCTCGACCTCCCAAAGTGCATAAGCGCCACTTCGCCTATTTACACGGTAGCCTAAATGTCAGCTCTGCCTCTAGCAATAAAGATGGAATTCATAGATGCCCAGCTTCTGTGCCTATGGGAAGTCAATACTATCTCCACAGCGGAGGTGCATTCCCAGCTGCTTTTCCTTCCCTGGTCACCCCTGGCACCATATTCCATTTTTCAGAGTGCAACTATGGATTTTTCTCAAATCTTGTGGGCATTGATCATGTGAAACCAGCTTGACATTGTCACTTTTCTTCACACCCATGATGATACACACAAGCAAACAAAAACTCCTATGTAAGTATTGAGAGTAGCAGATTTACCGGAATATTTACAGGGGCAGAGGATCAGAAGTCTCACATCATAGTAAAACTAAATTGAAATTGCATGTAAGACATCTTTGGTCTTAAAACTGTTCTTCGCCATATATATANCCATTCTCACAGCTACAAATCTACTAAAATAATTGTGGAATGAAGAGCTATTCATGCTCTTTCATTTGTGACCTAGTTGAAAGAGAGGATGGAAAGTTCATTCCTTTAGAAAATATTGGTGGATTACAGATGGCTTGCCAGGCACTCTTCCACAGAGTGGAGATTTCTGGAGGGAAGGTGGTCAGAAAAGGAGAACATCAAGTGAAAGGAAAAGGTGTCAATAGCTGTTGTGAGATCTTAGTTTTTGTCTTCTTAATTTAGAAGAATTTAAACAAGAGACACACAACTTAGATCCCATTTGTCAATTTTGGCTTTTGTTCCAACTGCTTTTGGCATTTTTGTCATGAAGTCTTTGCCCATGCCTATGTCCTGAATGGTATTGCCGAGGTTTTATTCTAGGCTTTTTATGGTTTAGGGTTTTACATTTAAGTCTTTAATTCATCTTGAGTTAATTTTTGTACAAGGTGTAAGGAAGCGGTCCAGTTTCAGTTTTCTGCATATGGCCAGCCAGTTTTCCCAGCACCATTTGCTGAATAGGAGATCCTTTCCCCATTGTTTGTTTTTGTCAGGTTTGTCAAAGATCAGCTGGTTGTAGATGTGTGGTGACATTTCTGAGGTCTCTGTTCTGCTCCATTGGTCTATAAGTCTGTTATGGTACAAGTACCATGCTATTTTGGTTACTGTAGCCTTGGAGTATAGTTTGAAGTCAGGTAGCATGATGCCTCCAGCTTTGTTATTTTTGCTTAGGATTGTCTTGGCTATATGCGGTCTTCTTTGATTCCATATGAAATTTAAAATAGCTTTTTCTAATTCTGTGAAGAATGTCAATGGCAGTTTGATGGAAACAGCATTGAATCTCTGAATTACTTTGGACAGTGTGGCCATTTTCATGATATTGATTCTTCCTATCCATGAGGATGGAATGTTTTTCCATTTGTTTGTGTTCTCTCTTATTTCCTTGAGCAGTGGTTTGTAGTTCTCCTTGATGAGGCCCTTCACATCCCTTGTTAGCTGTATTCGTAGGTATTTTATTCTCTTTGTAGTCATTGTGAATGGGAGTTCATTCATGATTTGGCTCTCTGCTTGCCTGTTGTTGATGTAAAGGAATGCTTGTGATTTTTGCATATTGATTTTGTATCCTGATACTTTGCCAAAGTTGCTTGTCAGTTCAAGGAGTTTTGGGGATGAGATGATGGGGTTTTCTAAATATAAAATTCTGTTGTCTGCAAACAGAGATAATTTGACTTCCTCTCTTCCTATTTGAATATTCTTTATTTCTTTCTCTTGCCTAATTGCCCTGGCCAGAACTTCCAATACTATGTTAAATAGGAGTGGTGAGAGAGGGCATCTTTGTCTTGTGCTGGTTTCCAAAGGGAGTATTTCCAGGTTTTGCCCATTCAATATGATATTGGCTGTGGGTCTGTCATAAATAGTTCTTCTTATTTTGAAATATGTTCCATCAATATCTATTTTATTGAGAGTTTTTAACATGAGGAGATGTTGAATTTTATTGAAGGCCTTTTCTGTACCTATTGAGGTAATCATGTGGTTTTGGTCTTTGGTTCTGTTTATGTGATGGATTACGTTTATTGATTTGCATATGTTGAACCAGCCTTGCATTCCAGGAATGAAGCCGACTTGATTGAGGTGGATAAATTTTTTGATGTGCTGCTGGATTCAGAAAAAAAGCTCAACATCACTGATCATCAGGTAAATGCAAATCAAAACCACAATGAGATAGCATCTCACATCAGTTAGAATGGTGATTATTAAAAAGTGAGGAAGCAATAAATGCTGATGAGGCTGTGGAGAAATAGGAATGCTTTTACACTCTTGGTGGGAATGTAAATTAGTTCATCCAGTGTAAAAGACAGTATGGTGATTGCTCAGAGATCTAGAATCAGAAACACCATTTGATCCAGCATCCCCAATACTGGGTATATGCCTAAAGGAATACAAATCATTATACTATAAAGACACCTACATGCGTATGTTTATTGCAGCACTATTTACAATAGCAAAGACTTGGAACCAACCCAAATGCCCATCAATGATAGACTGGATTTAAAAAAAATATGGTGCATTTGTACCACGGAATACCATGCAGCCATAAAAAGGAATGAGATCATGTCCTTTGCCAGGACATGGAGGAAATTGGAAGCCATCATCCCCAGCAAACTAACACAGGAACAGAAAACCAAACACTGCATGTTCTCACTCATAAGTGGAAGTTGAACACTGAGAACACATGGACACAGAAAGGGGAAGAGCACATATCAGAGCCTATTGGGGGGTGGGAGGTGAGGGAAGGGAACTTAGAGGACAGGTCAGTAGGTGCAGCAAACCATCATGGCACATGTATACCTATGTAACAAACCAGCATGTTCTGCACATGTATCCCGTTTTTTGTTTATTCTTTTTTAGAAGAAATTTGAAAAAGAGACACCAAGCAAAGGAGATGCAATTTAATGCAAAGGAAAAATAATATTTTGAAAGTTAAGTACAGAATAGATAGGACATCCTAAGAAAGATTGGATTCAGGGCGGGCTACTCGTAATAATGAGACAGCAGAGAATGGCACTAGGAAGACTCACTTTGTGGGAGTCCTACATGATTATTCATAAGGGGTTGGAAAGAGACGTTACTAGTAAGCATGTTCTGGGTGGTGCTCTGGGGGCACATGCCCAGTAGCTGTCCATGCTTGTTCATACATCGCATGTCTCATTAGCATCTTAAATCTCCACCAAAGGGTGTATTTTTGACTATTATGATGAGCAAAGGGCCGTTTGAGCACAGGTAAAATCAAAGTGTGCATACTCCCTACAGGTGAAATTCCCTGCTGAAGACAGTGTTGCTGGAATGAGCTTTACCTACAATGCAAATGCTTATTGTAGCATTTGTATGGCCACCATGGCTGCTGCATCCAGAGGATATAGTCTCCTCCTTGACTACCTATCCTGCCTCCAAGTTGAGAGTGCACTTGAATAGTGAAGGGTCACAGGGGAGTGGATGGAGAAGAAGCAAGGAGAACATAGCAGGGGTTGGATCAGAGACACACTGGGGGCAGATCACAGGAGCCCTGGGTACTGTTACAAAATCTCTAACTTTTAATTCTAGAGAGACTGGACGTCATTGGAGGGTTCCGAGCATAAGAGAAACACAATCTGATAAATCCACTCTGGATCATGGAGGTTTTGCTGTGTGAAAAAATAAACTGTATATGAAGAGAAGGAAGTCATGACACCACTGTGGTATCCTGTGGTATGTCAGGAGAAAGGTGACTGTGGATTGGCCCAGGATGGTAAGCATGATCTAATTTAAAGGTACAACTAAAAAGATTTGCTGATAGATTGAGTATAGGATGTGAAGAGAAAGAGGCGTCAAGGAAGACTTCACGTTTGGGACCTAGACACCATTTACTAATGTGGGAGGGAGGGTTCTTTCGGAGGAACAGGTGCGAAAGGGAAAGAAATTGTGGAATTTAATTTTGGGCATGGTAAGTTAGTGTTGTCTGTTATACATCTGGGCAATAGATCACTAACTGGATATGCAGGTCTGGAGCTCAGGGAAGATATTGAGAATGAAGATATAAATCTGGGGCTGTCAGTCTATAGATAGTTGAAACCGTGGAATGAGATGAGACCATAAAGAGTAAGAGGGTGAAAAGATGAGTTGAGTGGTCCTCAAGCCAAGGCCTGGTTTACTTTGATCACGTGGCAATCACTGCTCATTTCAGCAAGAGCTGGTTCCATGGAATGTCAGATTGGAGAAAAACTTCATTCAAGCAGCCCAGGATACAATGAGAAAAAGGAAAGGGATGACAGTCCTTACAGCAGGAACATTTCTCTAGAGGGAAGCCCCAATGAGGTAGTGGAGTTAAAGCACGTGAAATTAAGCTAGCAGTTGTTTATTAATTTTATAAGCTGGGCACTGCTGCAGCCAAGTTGATGGTGCAAGGGAGCAAGTAACAATGGCCAGGGTGAGGATGTTGGGTCAATAAGAAAGGAAAGGAGCCAGTGCACAGTGGAGCATTTGCTGTGGGCTCAGGTCATCCCTAGAAACAAGAAGAAGAGACAGGCATGCTGATGGGTTGGAGACAGAGTGATGAGAGTTCATGGAAAATCTCTTCTGTCAGTCACACTTTCTCAGTAAACTAGAAAAAAAGGTTGTAAGGCAAGAGAAGAATGGGAAGACTTGGAGGACAGAAGAGAAAGGAAAATTGTGTAATAGTAAACTACAAGAGTGGGGAGTAAATAAAAATTTAGTAGACTTGGCTGGGAGAGCTAGAACTGCTAGCTCCTTAAGGAGTTTATCTTGATTCAAGGAATTCAAATGCACACAAACTGTTCAAAAGGACGGAATTTAAATTTATTATACGGCATTAGCTTAACCCTGATGCTAAAATCCACCAAATTATTTATTTTCCTGTAGAATTATTTATTTTTACAAACTAAGCATGCATGTTGAGATGACAGCAGTAAAATCCTAAATGAGTTAGAATCAAGTTGAATACTGCACTACAATCAAAGAAAAGTATGTTATTACCAGGCAAGCTTTATCCTATGAATATCATGAGGCTGCAATGCTCGAAACTCTACTTACAAAAATTATCAATTCAAAAGATCAATGATTATTTCATAGATGGAAATTTTAAAAATCAACATATACTCTGGTTAAAACTCTTATTTTCTAACTCTAGAAGGACTGTTTGGATATCATTTTGTTATTGAATTCTAACTCATTTATTCTGTGATTAAAGAACTGATTCTGTATCGTTAATTTCTTTGTAGTGTCTGTTCTTTCTTTCTTTCTTTCTTTTTTGCTAAAGAGTCTCACTCTGTCACCCAGGCTGTAGTGCAGTGGCGCCATCTCAGCTCACTGCAAGCTCTGCCTCCCGGGTTCATGCCATTCTTCTGCTTCAGCCTCCCAAGTAGCTGAGACTACAGGCGCCTACCACCATGCCCAGCTAATTTTCTTTTTGTATTTTTTAGTGGAGATGGAGTTTCACCTTGGTAGCCAGGATGGTCTTGATCTCCTGACCTTGTGATCCTCCCACCTCAGCCTCCCGAAGTGCTGGGATTACAGGTGTGAGCCACCACGCCTGGCCATGTCTGTTCTTTCTTTGAGGCCTACAGATTGTCAAATTTCCCATCTGTTTTAGAAAACAAGTACTTTCTAATTGTGGGGTAAAAGAGTAAGTATATCAATTACCAGCCTTGTTTATTGTCTTATTTGATTCTTTTAAAATTACTGTTATATATATTTTTTTACCAGCTTGATTTATCATTTTGATATGAATGTGATAAATTCTCTAAAACTATGATCTAGATTTGCCAATTTCACTTATAATTTTTGTTTTAGAATTAGTCTTTCTTGCTAGGCTCAACAGGCCTGCAATTTTTATGTCTTCCCAGTAAATTGTTCCTTTCATTAAGTGATCATTATACTCAATACTGGTTTGGGCCTGAATACTTTACTAATTTAAATATTACTCTACCAGTGTTATTTCTGTTTTTATTTGTCTGGGTTTTCTATCATTTAGTTACTTTCAAACTTTTAAACCATTAGGTTTTGTGGTGTCTGTGTGTGTGTTTTAATAACCAACTTACGACGAAGTGTATTTCTTGCTGAAAATATAATAGATTTTGTGAATTTTCAACTCCACTAGATAATGGCAAATTGTTTTCTAAAGTATTTATATCAATTTCTATCTTTTGGAGCAGTGTATTAATATGCCTCTTGGTTTACAATCTCAACGATATTTATAATTTCCAGTTTTTTAAATTTTTACATTATCACGTGGGTAGAACATGTTGTGCCTTTATAATTCAATTTGAATTGTTTTATTACAAATAGACTTTGCCATATTTTCTCATATGTATTCACCAATGATACACTCTCTGACGTGACATGCCTGTTAATTTTTTTTTTTTTTTGCCTATTTCTCAAATTGGTTACTTTGTTTTTATTTGCTTATTAACTTACTAATATGTAGGAGTTTTTTATATATACAAGGTCCAAATCCTTGTTGATTTATTGGTGGCAAATATATCTTCCCTGTTTCTGGACTTTTAAAAGTATTTTTTAATAAAGGGAAGTTCTTAATTTTAAGGCAATCATGCTATTACTCTTATGGTTTCTTCATTGTGCATTATAAAACAAATCCCTCCCTGCCCATAAATAAATAAGATATTCATTATTATTTTTTAACAGAATGTTGACTTTCCATATTTAAATTTTAATTTAATTAGAAGTATTTGTCCATGGTATTGTAGGAATTCAATGTAACTTTTTTTCCCAATACAAATAACCCATGATTTCAGCATTATTTGCTGCTTCTTTTTCCATTGATGCATGATACCTAGTGCCGGCTCTGTCATATATCATATATATGCGCATGAACAGTTGTATATATATGCTATCCAATATGGTATTTTTAATATATATATTATATATAATATTTGTATACTATCTTCTGCATTTTTATGAGTTTGTGCTGGCAGAGTTTAGGGGCAGAATGTTAGCTAAGTAAGCTAGGTACCTCATGTTGGTGGAAGTCTCAGTAAAGTGCAGGAGATAGGAGCACACTTTCAAAACTTGATAATGAATATTTATCTGAAATCAACAGCCTTCCTCATACATAATGGTGGCCTTATCACTAAAACAAGATACAAGACAAATTTGCCTACGGCCACTACTACTTTTGGTTTGGCTACATTTCTTTATCTGTTTGAATACAATTATAATTCACTTAGTGTGTTTTAATTACAGAAGTCCTCAACCTTGGCGGGCATAGGTTCTAGATTGATAGGTGCCCTACTACTTTTACTAGATTTTTTTTCACACTCTTGGTTGTTTTGTAGTAGCTTTTCCAAAGAATTTAAGAAAAACTATAGTAAAAAACATATGGGGTCAGGAAAGAGACACCATTTTACTCTTACTCTGAGTGAATAGAGTGATGATGTAAATGTGCACACCAGGAGACCAGATTTGGGATCCCAGGTCCCCAGAGCTCACAGCCTGCAGAGGCATTTCCTCATTCATGCATGTGAGCTCTGGATCCCATTTGAAAGGAATAAAAATTACTCTGAATCAAGTCACTTAGATGGGTTTGCAAACAATCCAGATTTTCTACTCACATGACCCTCTACGAAATGAGCAAATTAGCAGTTGAGAGTCCTGGGCTTTGTGTATGCCTCTGCCATTCAGAAGTGGCAGAGCCCTACAGCAAGTCACTCAGCAATTTAGATCCCATTCTTCATCCCTCCTATAGATCAATTTCCAGCTGGTATCATTCCACTTCAGCCAGAAGGACAGCCTTGAGCATTTCTTATAGCGCACATCTGCTATCAAGGAAACTGCTTGGCTTTCATTTATTTAAAAATGTATTTTTTTCCACCCTCATTTTTGAAGGATATCATCACTGGACATAGAATTCTGGGATGGTTGTTGCTATTGTTCCTTGTACTCTAAAACTCTCACTGATAGCACCATTTCCCTAGATGGAGTGTCTCCTTTATATGTTTCTAGTTTCAAATTTTCTGTCTTTGGTTTCCAGAAGTTTGAGTATAAAATACCAGGTGGTTTTGTCTCTTTCTTGCTTTGGGCTGTTTTTGGAAATCTAGGTAGATTTTTTCAAATCAATTTTTGAAACTGTTTTTTATATCTTCAATAAATTATGTTCCATTCTTACCATCTTCTTCTGGAACTTGAGTTGCACATATATTGGAATGTTTCATATTGTCCCACAAATCTCTGATGCTTTGTTCACTTTTCATTATTATTTTTTTCTCTCTCTTTTAATTAAAACAATTTTATGGATCTGTCCAAAATCAATGATTATTTTTTTCAGTCATATCCAATCTGGTGTTAAGCCTGTGCAGTGATGTTATTACAGTTATTAAACTTTTTAGTTCTAGGTTTGCCATTTGATTCTTTATAAAATGTTCATTTCTCTGAAGAGATTCCCCATTCACTTAAGACCACACGTAACTTTAATTTTCTGAATATACGTATAATAGTTGTTTTATAGTCTTTGCCTAATAAATCTAACATCTAGGTCAACCCATGCATGCTTTTTATTTTTTTCTCTGATTTTACTGTATTCTCTTATTCTACATTTAACATTTCTAATTTTTTTATTTGCTATACATTGTGAATGACATTTTAAAGACCTTGGAATTTTAAAGACCTTGTCTTGTTATCTTCCTCTGAAGAGTGCAGAATTTTTATTTTAGTAGGCAGTTACATTACTAACAGAATACCTTGAGCTTGTGAAGACGTCCTTTTATACTTTGTTAAGAAGAATCACCTGTGGAAACCCCAAGATATTCCCAAACCCCTGTAGATTAATTTCTCCACCTCCTCCATTTCTCCTCCCTCTGAGTCTTTAAGCTTTGTCAGGGTGAGTTGAGAGCAGACGTTGCTGTAGAATGTGGTTCTTACTCGGGAAGCATGGCCTCTGTGGAATCTTAGCTGGATCCCCCGGTGTTGACGAAGGGTTACTGACATCTATGCATTCTGGAGAGGCCCTGTTTCAACTGTAGAATCTTTACTGTGTGCTTAGACTGTAGCAGCCGTGCTCTTGTAGGCCTCTGGCATTTTGCCTTGCACATGTGCAACCCAGACCTCAAGGAAGAATTGGTGGGTCCCCACGCTATCTATCTCCCTCTATCCAAAATCTCATCTTCTTCCTTAATCCTGTGAGAGACTGAGTTTTGCCCTGACTCCCTCTCACAGCACTATGTTTGGGAAAGTGTCCTCAGGCAAGACTGGGGTAATTTTGAAGCTCCCCATGAGAATTTTCCTTTTTTTCCAGGGATTTCTCTTTTGCACTGTTTCTATTCAATGACAGAAACAGGTGCATCATATACTGTATACAACTACATTGTTACTTATGGTGAGAGGGCTAGTCTCTCACTAGCCATCTTAACCATCATTTAAAATATTCCCATTTGGCCAGACGTGGTGGCTCACCCCTGTAATCCCAGCACTTTGGGAGGCTGAGGCGGGCGGATCACCTGAGGTTGGGAGTTCGAGACCAGCCTGATCAACATGGAGAAACCCCATCTCTACTAAAAGTACAAAAAAGTAGTCAGGCGTGGTGGTGCATGCCTGTAATCCCAGCTACTCAGGAGGCTGAGGCAGGAGAATCACTTGAATCTGGGAGGTGGAGGTTGCAGTGAGCCGAGATCACACCATGGCATACTCCAGCCTGGGCAACAAGAGAGAAACTCCATCTCAAAAAAAAAAAAAAATTCCCATCTTAGCCATTATTTAAAATATTCTATAAGCTTGATTTATTTAAACAAGATGGCAAGCAGAAGTAAGAAGAATGACTACTATAAAGGAGTTCATTAAAATATCATTAATTTTGAATAGTAAGATTGTTTTACTGTTTTGCACATAAATCAAAGACAAGTCTACTAAAATAATAATAAACTATTTTAACTGACTGATTACAAAATCAATACTTTTCCCATATTTGAGCAAAGAACATATAGAAATAAAATAATAATCAACACAAGCCCTCCACAGTTATAATGGGAAGTCTAAAATAACAATCATAAAATCCAAGGCAGTCTGGAAAATTTGTTTCCAAAGTAACATATTGAGAGAAAATAAGAAAAATAATTGAGAAAAGTTGAATACAGCAATCAATATTCTTACCTAAGAACATTCTCCTTGGCCATACCCACCATATCCGACTTTCTTTCATAGCTATTTCCATACTCTTGTATATATCCACCTATGAATTTAAGTAAACGGCCAAAATATTAAATGCAAATTAACAGTGCTTTATTCTTCCAACAGTATTTACCAGAAATCTTTTGTCATTAAGTTTTGACTTAAATCACCTCATAAATGGTGGCATGGGACTTCAATGCCTTAGATATACAATAACTTATTTAACTGACCCTCATTCACAACTGTTTTGATAGTTTGCAATTTTTTAACATAAAGAGAAAACTCAGGGGTGCAAGGATGGTAGTCCACAGAATTGTTTAGCAGAAATATTTAGATTCTCTCTCATTCTAAGCACACGGTAGAATTCCACTGCCTAGACCTACTGGTCAGGTAGATGGGTGAGTTGTTAATAGAAGTGTCATTGGTCACCTCAGGGCTACAACACTAATTGCCAGCTTACATCCCTCTAGAGTGATCTTTTTTCCTCCATGATGACCACCACATTTGAGATTAGGGTCTTTGAGCAAGGTGGTATGAAGTAGAGTCCCCAGCCTACCTGCAGTGCTCACGAAACAACAACTACGAATAAACTTTGTCATTTTGAAGATGCTAAGGTATTCGCTGTCTGTTCCTGCAGCATTGTGTATTCAACTGGATCTATTCCAAATGATTAAAACATCAATTTCTATATTTGTTCATTAGGCCAAATGTCTCTTGAGAATAAATACCTGGAATGGTATCCTGAATCAGAGGATATATTCATTTTATATTTTATACATGTTGCAAAATGATCTCTTTACAAGTAGACACCATAAAATATATTTTAGTTTAAGTATTAGTATTAGAAGACACCCAAAGAGAGGATTCTTAGAAAATGAATCATTCTTATAAGTGCTGATTTCTACATGGAGGAATTGGTGTTTTAAGCCATTGATGTTTGGAGATGATGTGATGTGATATTCAAGGAATGCTCTGGTTAGTAGTTCCATAAAACAAACAGAGGGCCATAGGTCCTAATGAATGGGTGGAAAATGACTCACTGAAGGTTTGTTTCATTTTGGGAAAACGTCATAAATTACATTAAACAAAGGTTACTCACTATTGATGGAGAGGTGCTGCAGAGGTATTAGCTGAAACAAAAGTGTAAACCAATGGCATCTCAACAGCAAGCAGATGACACCAAGGGCTCTTTTCAAAAGTCCTATCACACCATCACTTCCTTTTTTGTCTGCAACTGCTATTAAAGGGAATCTTCCTGGGAAGTGGTTCTTGTCACACCATTACCTGAAGATCAATAAGAATTTCTTAAAACTATGTATTTATTAATGTGTGATATCTATTTTGCTATTTTAAATAAATGCATACATTTTATGTTCAAAATTGGGAAGAAAATAGCAAAGCAGTATTCATTCTATTTTTATTGTTAAATGTGCAATATTTATTATTTTTTCTCATGAATAGGTAATACGTTACTATTGAAAAGTCTATTTTTCAATTAAGCAAACTGATGAACTCTCAGGAACAACACTTTGGATGCCCCCTTGAAGGGTCAGACTCCCCTTCAAAGCCTGAATGTGCCAGTGCCAGAAACAGGTTCCCCAGACTCTCCTGAAGCCAGGACATTCACCTATTACCAAATTAAGACCATTGGGACCTGCAAGGGAATAATCTGGAGGCCTCTGGAAGGTTTCTCTACTAAAAAATACATGCCTCTGGATGTATATTTGTTGTCATTGATGCCTGGAACTCCAAGAACGAGCAAGAGGATGAGTCTATTAAATTAAGGTCATCATAGCAGAAACGTGCAAAGAGACTGAGTTCTCAGTATCACAACTGAGCCTTTGGAACAATTCTAAAATTGTGGACTTGGGTGCTTCTTATGGTTTGAAATAATAAGTGCCTTTATTGTTTAAACTACTCTTAGTTGGGTTTTCTGTCATTGGATACCTAAAGAATCATGACTGAGAAATTCACCAGTCTGCATCCTGTCTGTTTTATCTTTAACAATCTGGCAATTGACCTAATTTATTTCACTGTTGTTTCAATTTGTAATACCCAAATTTATTTAAATAATATTTAAACATAGTATTTACTTCAATATATACATAAATTCATTCCTTGTTCTTGTCTGTTTCTTTTTTGTAATTATATATATTTTATACTTAAATCTGTAAATATATACTTAAATCTGTAAAAGGGAATCAAGAGAAAGAAAAAAGAAAGAGAAAGAAAGGAAAAGAAAGGAAAGGAAAAGAAAGGAAAGGAAAGGAAAGGAAAAACTTCAATTGCCCTGTTGTCTCCAAATAGCTTGCCAATTGCCACAACACGTCATAAATATAACTCATCATTTCCATGCTTATTTGATTTTTTTCATATCATATTACAAGATTCCTACATATGCTTGAGTGTATTTCTGAAAAAACTCTGTGTTTTTCAGAGTTTTCACTACTCTGATTTATGGATCTATATTTTCATTAAAGTTTCTACAGTATACAGATTTAATTA
>NW_016804646.1:2399464-2476308 GCF_001698545.2 Rhinopithecus bieti
TATATTTAATATAAAATATATTTTTTTATTTTATTAATCCTAGTAAGTAATGTAAAATCAAAGGGAGAAAGGAAAATAAATTCATAAGAAAATTGAAAACCCAAAAAGAGAATCATTAGGTATGGTGTGCTGAATGGTGCCTCCCAAAGGTATCAGATTCTCATCCTTGCAACCTAAAGATAATACCTTACATGGTTTTTGTAAATGTGCATAAATTATGGATCTTGAGATGAGAAGATTATTCTGGAATATATGGGTATGCCCTAAACACCTTAAATGTAATCTCAACGTACTTACATGAGGCAGGTGGAGGTAGATTTGACAGACACACAAAGAGAAGTTCATGTGAAGACACAGGTGGAGATTGGAGTGATGCATCCAACTGTTCAAGGAATGCCTGCAGCCACCGGAAGCTTGAAGAGGCAAGGAAGGACCCTCCCGTAGAGCCTCTGGAGCAGTGGTCCCCAACCTTTTTGGCACCAGGGACCTGTTTTGGTTTCATGGAAGACAATTCTTTCATGGACTGGGGGAGGGGAATGGTTTTGGGGATGATTCAAGTGCATTACATTGATTGTGCACTTTATTTCCATTATTACTACACTGTAATAGATAATGAAATAATTATACAACTCACCATTACGTAGAATCAGTGGGAGCCCTGAGTTTGTTTTCCTGCACTAGACGGTCCCATCTGGGGGTGATGGGAGACAGTGACAGATCATCAGGCATTAGATTCTTATAAGGATAGTGCAACCCAGATCCCTCACATGCTTTGTTCACAATAGAGTTTGCATTCCTATGAGAATCTAATGCTGTGGCTCATCCGAGAAGAGGCAGAGTTCAGGTGATAATACGAGTGATGGCGAGCAGCTGTAAATACAGATGAAGCTACACTTGCTTGCCTGCAGCTCACCTCCTGCTGTGCTGCGCAGTTCCTAACACACCATGGACTGGTAACAGTTGGGGGACCCCTGCTCTAGAAGGAGCATGGCCCAGATCCACACCTTGTTTTGGCTTCATGAACCTGATTTTAGACTCCTGGCCTCCAGAATTGTGAGGAAATAAATTTCTGTCATTTTAAGCCACAGAGTTCTTAATGATTTCCTACTGTATCCCTAGGAAACTGCTACATCAATGAATCAGAAACTCTGAGAAATTCTGAGAAATACAGGAGCTCAAGTGTATGGATTGACAGAAAAAAGAACAGCACTCAAAATGTCAACAGCAAACAGTTCTGGGTTGTTCTGAGTTCAGAGAACCACATCAAAATCAAGCTAAGCAAATGAGATACTCAACTTTTACCCTTTTCTCTTAACCCTTTCCCCTGGCCTGGATCAAGCAGCAGAAACAAATTTCATGAAGCCCTAGGTCCTGGATCTGAGCAGCGAGTGTGGGCATTTGGGCAGGAAGCCCGGAGACAATGGTGTGTATCCTTGGTGGCTGCCCATGCAAGGGGTCCCCATATTCAGAAACTACCCAGTGTGGCTACATCTACACACCCACTCCCAAATCCCAAAAACTGGAGCCAGGGTGGATGTGATCATCAGTAACGCTGCTCACCACGAAGTGAGGAGAGCCCCAGTAGGACAGATGTGTGCGCAACCAGAAAGCAACAAATATTTAAGGAGAAATGTATGAAAAAAAGAGAATCCTAGAATTCGAATAATAGAAAAAGAATAAAACATCAGAAAGCCCTTAAAGTATTAAAATACACTTCAATCCTGTAAGACAAACTTTTCCTCATTTCTCTGTTTTTCATAATTTTCCATTTTACTATTTAAACTTTTCCCCATTGGCCCTGAGAATACTCCCTGGCAGTGCTTGTGGCTTCAGTGTGTACCCTGAGATAACTTTGCTGCAAAATAGCTCACTTTTATTATTATTTTTGCATCACGCTAGTGTATTGACTTTGAGGAAAAAAAAGACATTATTCTATAGCATTCTGTTTTCAGTAGCAGTATTTCCATTTACAAAATATAGTAATTCTTGATTGCTGAAAATGTCAAATCCTAAAAAACATAGCATTCCTATGCATATGTTACATTGTTCTCAAACAGTTGTTGTTGAAGAGTCGTTTGATGAATTTGATTTTTCTGAAATAGATGATTCTGCTGATTCAGATGATTCCGATGTTAGTTCTGTTCAGAAACGACTCCAAGAATAATTTTATGTATTTTATTTTCACATTGAAAATCAATCAGACTTGCTTCAACCTCAAAGAGCATGTTTATGTAAAACTATTAGGTTGGAGCAAAAGTAATTGTGGTCTTTGCCATTAAAAGTAATGTAAAAACCACAAATACTTTTGCACCTACCTAATGCATGAGTGCTGGCAGTGAGCTGCACTCCTTTTTTCTAAACAGGATTAAAATACATTTCCAAATTGTTGTGTTAAGTTACCAAAACACAACATTGAATTTTATTATCTACTGTCCTGCCCTTTGTTTTTCTTAAATTTTCTTAGTTTTTCTTTCTCCAATTACATTCAAGTTGTCATTTTCCTCTGCAATGTGTATGTGGTGTTCAGCTGTCCATTTTCTATTTTCTAGAGTTATTTAGCTCTTTGCTATCCTTCCTCCTAACATGTCCCAAAGGAAATGTATGCATTTACAGTGGCATCACTCAAACTCCATAGTACCACCATACACACATTGATATAGAAGCAGATGACAAAACTGTACAAATTCACTGCCACTTATTCAGAATTATTACCTGGAAAACATGTGTAACTAAAAGGCTGCTATTAATATTATTCACATTTGATGACAAATTGCATTTACTTTACAAATGAAAACATTTCAAGATTAATTACATAATACATTGAATTTAGAGTGATTTGACTTTGATTAAACATAGAAGATACACTTTAAAGATATACTTTAACTTTAAAGTTAAAACATTTTTCATCTTAAAATAAACCATTCTTAGCCGGGCATGGTGGCTCACACCTGTAATCCCAGCACTTTGGCAAGCCAAGGTGGGTGGATCACGAGATTAGGAGATCGAGACCATCCTGTCCAACATGGTGAAAGCCCATCTCTACTAAAAATACAAAAATTAGCGGGGCATGGTGGCACACACCTGTAATCCCAGCAACTCAGGAGGCTGAGGCAGGAGAATTGCTTAAACCCGGGAGTTGGACATTGCAGTGAGCCAAGATCCCACCACTGCACTCCAGTCTGGGCGACAGAGCAAGAGTCCATCTCAAAAATAACTAACTAACTAACTAACTAACTAACTAACTAAATAATAAATAAACCATTCTTTTGTAATGTAATCTATTGTTAACAATATTTATGGCCTTACATTTAAAAAATGTAAGATTATTGAACTCCAGACATTTTAACTATGGAATTTATTTGGCTTAACATATTCTAAGCCTTATTTAAGTTTTTACAAAAATATTAATCTGTCTATCTGCTTATATGACTAAAAGTTTTATAAATCAATCCCATTTCTTCTATATCTTCTGTAATGACTGCTCCCCGAGACAATAATATCATCTGGCTGAGAATTAGAAACAGGAAGAGAAAGGAGGGGGAAGGAGGAAGAAATCATCAAGGAAGGTCAAATGGCAGATGGGAGGGTCTTCACCAGTCATCACCATCTGAAAAGAGAGAAGTAGGGATGTCTTCACCCTCCAGAAAGACTCAGGATGAACTAGCCCTATTCTTTGCTGCTGGAAGTGGTGACATTGAAAATAGTAAACACTGTATTTGTCTAGGACAAATAGAGCTTGGTAGAATTTTTCTTTTATTTCAACATTTATTTTAGATTCAGTGGGGTGCATGTGTAGATTTGTTACATGGATAAATTATGTGTCAGTGGGCGTTGGTATACAAATGATTTTGTCACCCAGGTAGTGAGCATAGTACCTGATAATTAGTTTCTTCACGTCATCCTCTTCCCACTCTCCACCCTCAAGTAGGTGCTGGTGCCTATTGTTCCCCTCTTTATGTCTAAGTGTACTTGAAAGGGATCAAATGAAAAAACTAAAAGGCAGAAATGAAGTCCACAGGCAAAGACCAGGCGGCGCCCTGGCAGCCGGGCGAGCGCCCTGCTAGTTAAAGATCAACCCCGGACCCTAACCGATTAGGTTATCTATAGAACTCCAGACATTGTAAGGACAAACGTTGTGAAAGTCTCTGTCCTGCTCTGTTCTTTCTAATTACCAGCGTGTCTGCCACATATCTTAGTCCTGGGCCCAGTACAAACACATCCCTCTATTTTGTCCCAACTTTGCCTGAGCCCAGTACAAACACAACCCCCCCACAATCTCAGAAACACCACCTAGAGAGCCCCTGATAAGGTCACAACCGTTTGTAGTTTTACTAAATGCATGGAACAATAGAAAACATGTTAATTGTATGACTTAAAATATTAACCATTACCAGATTGTGATGCTGCACCAAAAGAATTCCTTTTGTACCTCTGTACCTTACATATTCCTGTATGCATTCGGGCTATAAAAAGCGGGCACATGCATCATTCGGGGCCCTCTTGTATGTTGTAGAACGGAGGGACCAAGTTTTGAACTTGCATTAAAGATCCTTGCTGCTTGGCTTTGACTCTGGACTCTGGTGGTCTTCTTCGGGGAATAAACGGTCTGGGCATAACATACTCAATGTTTAGCTCCCACTTATAAGTGAGAACATACGATATTGGGTTTTCTGTTGCTATTTAATTTGCATAAGATAATGTATTCATGCTGCTGCAAAGGACATGATTTCATTTTTGATGGTTGCATAGTATTCCATGATATATATGTACCACATTTTCTTTATGAAGTCCACCCCTGATGGGCACCTAGGCTGATTACATGTCTTTTCTATTGCAAATAGTGCTGTAATAAACATATGAATGTATGTGTCCTTATGGTAGAACAATTTATATTCATTTGGGTGTATAACCAGTAATGGGATTGCTGGATTGAATTGTAGTTTTAAGTTCTTTGAGAAATCTCCTAAGTACTTTTCATAGTGGCTGAACTAATTTACATTTCTACTAGCAGTCTGTAAGTCTTTTTCCACAATGTTGTCAACATGTGTTATTTTCTGACTTTTTAATAATAGCATTTAAAAAAAATATAATACTCAGGTATTCTTGGAAAATTTATATCTGCAAAGCATGATGCTGGAAATGCATTACAAAAACACAGAGCAGAAGCTACGCTTAGTAAAAATGTAATATAGTCAAAATTGACAAGACAGGAAGCTAGTGACAGCAGTTGAAGTTGGTCGGGGGGAAATCATGGTGAATGAGAGTGTTAGAAAGAGATGAACAGTAGACAGATTTGAGAGCCTTTCTAAAGGTAGAAAGTCAGGATTTGATTTGATGATGTAACAGCATGGAGAATAAGGAAGGGAGAAACCACAGATGATCTAGTAGGCAACAATGCCAATCAAGAAACATCAGCATTAATGGTATACAGTTCATTATTTTACTTTTATTTTTACTTCTGTTCCTTTTATTTTGGTGTAACAAAAAAGGTTGTAAAAATCTGTACCTACATGTCATCTATTTCAAATGTCTAGAGAAAAGCTGCATGATCTAATAGGTATTTCTGAAACAACTGTTTATTTCATGATGGATAAAATAAGAACTCTATCATTCATTTGATGTAAAAATAAAGTATAACTAAATTAAAGAGTTAAATATGAAAGATGAAAATATAGAAGAGTGAAAAGTCATTTTGTAGCATAAAGACATAGAAAACTGATAAAGGAGAACTCGAAAACTAAATGTCATAAAATTAAAGTTCTATACATTTAAAATGAATAAAATACAAAAGAAAATGCAAATTGTCAAAAATTATTATAACAACTTACACACAGAGTCATATACATAAATATGAATTCAATACTAAATATATAATCATTTTACTGGGAAAAGACAGAGGCACAAACCTATAATACAAAATAAATGTTATAATGAAAAGAAATACATGAAAAATTTAACCATTAATTTGCCATTTACCAAAATATTTTTAATGATAATATCAAGCATATAAAAAAGTCATAGTTTTAGAGTGCCGGGGCAGGTGGTGAATGGTACATATTACATTTTTTGTGGAACAATTGATAATATTTAATAAAATCTTTTGATTTATTAAAGCAATAAGTCAAAATTGAAAGAATACCAAATGTATTTTGAAAGAATAACAAATCTTGAAATTTATCTTGAGGAAATATTAAAATCTGTGCTAGTATTTTGCCACGCTTGAGTTCATGATAGTTTTCTTTAAAACTTTTACGAAATAGAAACAATAAAACATTGTAATAATGTGATATTGCTCAAATGATTTTGTTCTTATGATGAACTGAAAATAGCCATTTAAAATGCACTTGAGGGATCTCTAACAAAATCAGAGATCTATAACAAAAACCATAGGTTATAGATATAGAGAAAGAATCACCTAATTTTCTGAAAAATAATTAATAAAGTATATATGTTATACAAAAATACAACATACCTACAGTTTTAAGATGAGATGAATATAAAACAAATGATACAATACAAAAAAGACAAAGATGTTGCTTTTTTCTACATGCAACTAAGTCATAATTCATAACTTTCTTGTTAATATTATCTACATTTTCCAAAATAATATCAGAAATTGGGGTACGGTTTATTTTAAACTTGATTGGTGATTGCTACAGGAAGCCTTGGTCTTTCCATTAGATATCTGTTCTGAGAACTAAGATAACTTCTACCAAAGTAATATTCCCTAAAATGCCAAGAGGAAGATTGTTTTCCCGTTTCCTAAAATACTTGCAAATCCCCAACATAATTTCTAGGAGAGATAATCAGTAAAATATTCATCTTTCAGCTGACCTCTTAGCTACCACTCTTCGCAAGATTATAAGTATGATATTTGCTGTTTTTTTTTAATCTAAGATTTATTATGTAGTAAGTCTACCTATTTGAGTAAAATATAGGGTCCCAGTGCTAACAGATCTCACTAATCAACATAATTTTTTTTTTTTTTTTTTTTTTTTTTTTTTTTTTTAGCTGGAGTCTCGCTCTGTCACCCAGGCTGGAGTGCAGTGGCGCCATCTCGGCTCACTGCAAGCTCTGCCTCCCAGGTTCACGCCATTCTCCTGCCTCAGCCTCCCCAGTCGCTGGGACTGCAGGGGCCCACCACCACGCCCGGCTAATTTTTTGTATATTTAGTAGAGACGGGGTTTCACTGTGTTAGCCAGGACGGTCTCTATCTCCTGACCTCGTGATCCACCTGCCTCAACCTCCCAAAGTGCTGGGATTACAGGCGTTGCCACCCTGCCAGGCCCCAAAAAATGTATTTTAATACTTATGGTGAAATTAGAAGTGTTAAAGCAATTTTCTTTCAAAAAGATACAAAGATACACTAATTATGTCAACCCCATTGCTACAGGAATACCATGGACATGCATATATGAATCTATGTCCCGAGGAACCTTTGTGCTGCCTTTAACAGCATGGTCTCTTTTAACTTCCTGTTCTGCATTGTGAGCTCGGATAAGTTACTAAACCAATCCTTTAATCATAACTACTCAGTAAGGGTTAGCTGGAGCTACTCTTTATTTTACTTTAGAAATGCTAAATTAAGACTTATTATGTTCCAGGCCCTGCTTGAGGTCCTGAACCAATGTTATCTCAATTCATGTTCATAAAAGCTCTATGATGTCATTATTAAGAGTCACTGTATAAATGAGGAAAATGAGAATAGAAAGATAGGAGATGTCCCAGGGAAGAATCTTTGTTCCTGAGACACAAAGTAGATGGAGATCCGCTCCACAGAGAAGGGGCACTTAGGAGAGGCTCCACTAGCAAATGACCCTTTCCTTGCAAATCAAGAGTGGAGGATGTGCTTCCCCAGGGAGGAAAGGGTATGAAGCAGAGCTGTCCACGTGGGATAGTTTTGACCCTTAGGGAAAAGCATTGTGCTTCTCTTGTCTACACTGCTCTCTGTTCTGTTTCACCTTGTCATGGTCGAATGTACCATAGAACTCAACTTCTTATCAATCACATTTATCTTCATATCTCAGAGGTGCTTTATACTCAGGATGTCCAAAATTAAAATGATCATCATGACCCGTAATCTCCTCTCCAAAATGGCTTCTCCTCCTGTGTCCCTTATCTAGGTGAATGGCACAACTTCCTACTGCATTACCCAAGTCAGAAAGCAAGTGGGCATCATTGTAACTGTTCTGTATCCTTCAGCCTCTGCATCCAATCTGTAGCCAAGTCTTATTGATTCAACCTCCTAAGTCCCTATCGAGCCCATGCACTGTGGTCAACTTTGAGAAAACCAGCCTGGCCTAATTGTTATGGGTGGTGATGGACAGTGGTCTAGGCCCGGACAGATCTCCCCAGCACCCTGAAGTGAGCTGGCAGCTGGAGCTGCCTTGGATGGAATCTCCCTTTGTATTCCTACGAATGCTATAATCTCAGGCCCTGCTGAAAGGCCTGTCCAGCTAGGAGTAGAATCATTTTAATCATTTTAAACATTCTGTTTCTACCTACAGGATGTGAAATAGCCATTGTGGCGTCTAGCCAGTTGTGATTATTTTTTATGCATTGTGGTCTCATAAGGTTTACTTTAACTTTGGTCACTGTTGATAATACTGAATATTTCTTTGAAAAATATATTATTTATAACCAATTATTTCGACAGCAACACAGGCCTAGCTTCTATCTGACTTGCTTGACTTTGTTTCTTAGTGGAGGTTGGAAGGAAATGTGCTTTCTTTGTTGTTAGTGGCATCTTTGCTCAGAATATGCTGACATTATCTTTCAGATTTCTAAATAGTCTGCTATATTGTTGGTTCACTCCACTGAGTCTCAGAGGGCAGCAAATCAATTTTCCGAGCCTCCTCCTGGCTTGCCTGGTTGGAGATAAGCATCGTGCTTCTTGTGTTTCTGAATCTTATCTGACAGCTCCCACTGCCCAGTCATCCAAAGGGGAACATCCTAGGAGGAGGCTCTGAGCCAAGCCATCCTGGAGTCTCTGCAGAGGGCACAGCTGCCGGGACTGGGCAGCAGCAGTTTGGCCACGCTTTCAGCCTCCCTCCCCTTGCCACGGAGCACCCCACAGATACATAATTAGACTGATTAGCTCTGAATCCAAGTATCTTCCCTTGTCCTGAATGACATCTGCGGGTTTTCTGATAACAATAAAACTGGCCTTTCTTGAAAGAAAACACTAGGCCAGCCTTCTCTGACAATCAAAGTATATCTACATCACTCCCAGGTACTGTTGTGGAGAGTTCTTCCAGATCAGAGAATAACCTGAAATGACCTGCTGTAAATCCTTCTGCAGATACATTTATCTTAATGCTTTCCCTCCCCCCACGACTGCAGCTGGCCTTCATTTGCATCCAAAATTTACCTTCCTTCTCTTTCTTGAGTCTGGCCCTGCTTCTCTGTAAGGACTTGGATGTTAAAAATTGAAATTGCCAGACATGCTGTATTTTAAATTTATAGCAGAGCTCCTTAAGAAAATGCTTTCTGCATGCCTAAGCACCAGGAGTGCATAGTTCTCCCATGGCGCCTTTGTTCAGACAATCTCCTTTGCTCCTGAGTTTTATGACACGATCTCTGTTTCTGTGGGAGCTGTGAAAATTCTAGTATAAATGCCATCACCCAGGAGAGTGCTTTGCTTCGTTATAAATCAGTCATATGAAGAAAGAAGCCCTGCTTGCTCCACGATGTGGATGTGTGATGGATGGCCCATCATCACCCCCATGACTGGCCATGGCAGAGCTGTCTGCAGTAATGCGGGGAAGTGAGGGGTGAGGCCCAGCCTCACCTGCACGTGGCCATGGAAACCCATCCTCCCCAGGGCCGTGGGATGGTTTATAAGGTATAGAAAGGGGTGGGGTGGATGGGGACTGTGGGTAGGACAGAAGGTCACTCTGGGTAGTCAATGAAGAGTCTTGTGTCTCCTCACCAGGGCCTTTTCCACCGTGCTACTCTATACTAAGTATTCATTAACTACAACACAAAAAAGCAAAAGCTTAAATCACAGTTAAAGGATATTCGCCCCCTGTATAGGTAGCCAGAAAATGAAATTGTTGGGCGTTTCCACTTCTCAGTGAGTATTTTCTATTTGAAACTGCCTTATTTATTTACTACTCACATTGACCTCTCTTTCCCCTCAATGGACATTAATCGGAGCCAGTTCCAGGTACGAATCATTGGCATGTTTAGCATACCACACAGATGCACATGGTCTGAAGAATATTTGCAAAGAAGCTTGTACATGTCGCATAGTTCTAAATGGAAGCTGCTTTTCCCAATGAGCACAGAGTACTTAAAGTAGGCTATAAAATTGTCACAGTTTATAAATCAGTGAAATTAGTACTGAAGCCTATTTAATCTATATGAAAACAGCAGCATCCGTAATTGACATGCACATATTCTATAAGGAGCAATATAAAGTTATTTGTGTGACCAACTGGTACACAGTTGTGGACCATCTTGATTCTGGCAACAATTCACTATGTAAAGACCACCCAATTTTAGGTGAGTGTTTTAACCAGACAACCAATGCCTTTATTGGAATTTAAATTAGAATTAACCAGATGTGGAGCTGCAGGTACTCAAATTTATCAACTCTAATACAACAATATATAACCGAATTGCAGGTGTTAAAAAATAGGTAGGAGTTCCTTTTATCTTGTTATATTCAAAAGTTGATTTTTTGTGAGTTTGCTCTTAATCTGCTTCCCATTTATATTTGGTTTGATCAGAATTTGTAGCAAATGAGGAGGGTTCCATACTCTTAAATATTATCTGTGTTTTAAAATCCAAGTCAGATGCTTAGACTGTTGAAAGAGATGGTTATCCGAAGCAATGATACAAGGAATCTTACAGTCAAGCTGTCAGTAGGGAGGAGTCACAGATGCTGAATTGGTTGTATTTAATTGAGTAAGCCACTAAAGCATCTAACACATGCATGCTTCTCTATGTGGGACTGATTTGAGCCTAGAAAAAAAAGCTGTTTCTAAGTTGTACATTGAATATCTCAATTTCTAGACTCATATTATAAAATTAGAGATAAGGTTTACAAATTATTTTTGTTTGTAGAAGTGGAAAATGCCTAGAAATAACAATGCTTTATAAAGCATCTATTTAAAGAAAGTAGATGTTTTTTAATGAAAAATATACCACTAATAATGAAAACACATTATACAATTTAAATGTTGAGATCACCATTGTGTAAGATGACATAATAGCAAGATGTAAATCAATGCCTAATTGTTTTAGGCATAATTGTCAATGAAAATACAGGTATGGGTAATAGGAAATAAATTTTGACCCTCCTGCTCTTTTCAAGGATATCAATAATCTCCTTCTTCTATGATGAACCTTTCACTAACTGCTCATCTTGTTTCGATAAGACCTTAGATGGTGTCTTAGTATGTGATTGTGTATATACCCTTCTATAAGTAAGTCAAGTAAGTATGTGATACATTACATAATTTTAAATCAATGGATTATAAAACTTCAGAAAATAAATTTACTTCTTAACTCTGCTTGCTGTTGAAAATCCTTTCTCCTACCACTGATCGAGCACCTTCAGCAAGAAACCATCATATCTGCGCAGATTATATGATACAGAGTTCTAAAAATTAATGAGGATTTTGTGAAAATGTGTCAAGGGACTTTAGGACCAGCCTTTTTGTATTTGAGTTATAGTTTTCTGCCCTAACCTATCCCCAGATTATGACAATAGAGGGAGTGGGGGAATTCACACTTTAGTTCACACTTTACTAAAGATTAGGTGGCAGAAAACATGCAATCACCTAGAATTGAAACCTACATCATCCTTGCTTGACAAAACCCTCACCCTACTTAAATGCAATTGCCCTCCTATGCCTGTACAGGTGAAGATGATTAACCTGGGGGTAGAGTGCACAATCTTGTTAACTGACTCCCCTGTAAATTAATAAACAATGACCTAACTGGATCCTTCATCAAGGCTAGTATTTCTATTATACTTTTTAGGTCATTTCCTCTCCAATTCTCCCAGATAAATCTTATATCTTCTCCTGGAAACTCCAACGTCGTCATCCTATTCTTATTCTCAGCTATTTCCTAATTCATTGAAAGAATCTGAAAAAATAAGAAGAGCGCTTTCATGACTTCCTAACACCACATATACTCACCTTTGCCCATTGTTCTGCCTTCTCTCTTCTTGCTATGGTTACACGGCCCATAATCCCAGACACGGTCAGATCCTCTACTGGTGCACTCAATCCCATGCCATAGCTAAGTCAAGGTCATCACTTTAGCTACTATTCTCACCTCCTGCATGATCCATTTCCCCAGGTTCACTGGATGTTTCCTGTCAGCAAACATTATTTCACTCAATTTACAAAAACAAACATAGCCTTACTTGACTTCTATTATCTCCGTTACTTTTTAGAGGTACTTTCTTTCTCTTTAGAAATGCTTTCTTACTCTTTAAATTTAAACTTATCAAAAGCATTGCATATAGGTGCTACCACGGATTCTACTCCTCCCATAATCCTTGAACCTATGCCACTTGGGCTTCTGCCAATCTATTCCATCAATTTGATTCACTGCACATTTGTAAATCTAATGTTCAATCTTCATTTCCCTTAACTCCTTCTGCACTTGGCTTACCTGACACTAAATTCTTCTTTGCTCTTTCCACCCTGCCATTCCTTTACAGTTAACTTGCCAGATTTTCCTCCTAACCCTCCCCTAACCACTTAATTGGAGGGCCCCAGAGCTTGGTTGGTGCAATAATCTCTTCTTTACCAAAAGCTTGATAATTTTACCTAATCTCATGGCTCTAAAGACCACCCAACTTTCTGTTTCCAATCTGGATCTCGCTACTGAACTACAGGCTTGAAGATCCACCCATCTTTTTAGCATTTTCATTTGAAATCTGAATAGGCTTTCCCAATTCACCAGACCAAGAACTGAACCCTTGGCCCACTCTGTATTTAGAAACACATTCCTCTTGCAAGCTTCTACACATCCTGCTAGTTTGTCAAGCTAAAAAGCTTTGTAACTGTGACCGATCTCTTTTCCTTGCCATCACCAGTGTTAGCACATTGGCCTCCATGGCCGTCATATCTCAGCTGCATTGTGGGAGTCATCCCCCTTCTGGTGGCCTGACTTCCACACGTGCCTCTCCGCAGTTCATTCTCAGGATATCATCCAGATTATTATTTTAAAGCATAAATTTGAACATACCCATCAATTGTGCAAAACCTTTCATAGTTATCCCATCTTATTTGACTTCATTTGAATTCAAGCCCAAATCTTTACAACGACCTAAACTATCCTGCATCATCTGGCGCCCCAAGTTACCTGTCCGGCCTTGTCTCACACGCCTCTCCCCTGTGGTCCCTCTGCACAAGCCGTTGATTCCTTACCATGCCTTAGAAGTTAGACACAGCGGCCGGGCGCGGTAGCTCAAACCTGTAATCCCAGCACTTTGGGAGGCTGAGATGGGTGGATCACGAGGTCAGGAGATCAAGACCATCCTGGCTAACCCAGTGAAACCTCGTCTGTACTAAAAAATACAAAAAAGTAGCTGGGCGAGGTGGCGGGTGCCTGTAGTCCCAGCTACTCGGGAGGCTGAGGCAGGAGAATGGTGTAAACCCAGGAGGCGGAGCTTGCAGTGAGCTGAGATCCAGCCACTGCACTCCAGCCTGGGGGACAGAGCGAGACTCCGTCTCAAAAAAAAAAAAAAAAAGAAGTTAGACACAGCCCTGCCTCAGAATCCTTGTACTTTTGATTCAATCTGCCTGGAATGCACATCCCGGATGAGCTGCATGCATCTCCCTTACACTCCTTCATGTATGTGGCAGGTAGAACAATGCCCACCCCTGCACCAAAGATGTCTACGTCCTAATCCCTGGGATTTGTGAATATGTTATCTTCTGGTCAAAGGGACTTTGCAGATTTGAGTCATGAAATGGGAGGTTATCTTGGATTATTCAATTAGCCCTAATCTAAGCGCAAGGGTAGTTATAAAGGAAAGGATGAAGCTCTTAAGAGTCAGAGAAGGATCTGTGACAATGAAAATATAGGTCAGAGAAACATTCAAAGATTCGGGGTTGTCAGTCTTGAAGATGGAAGAAGGTGCCATAAGGCAAGAAATGCAGACAGACTCTAGAAGCTGACAGGTAAGGGAATGGAAGAACACAGCCCTGCTGAGACCTTGAGTTTTTAGTGAAACTGATTTGAGGCTTCTGATTTCTAGAACTGCAAGGTAATTAATTTGTGTTTTAGGCCAAAGCATTTGTGATCATTTGTTAGGCAACAATAACAAACGGATACAACATATTTGATGAAAGTCATATTTTCTGTGAAACCTTTTGTGATCGATTCTGTTAAAATTATACGTGATCCTTCCTAACTTGATTCACTTATTTTCATGTGTTAATTTTTTCTATAATAAGTATTAACATCTGATATTTTGTTTGTTTTCTTTCTCTGCATTCCAAGTAGAATCTAAACTCCATGAGAGAAGAAATGCTGACTTTTTGGTTCACTGCCATTTTGCCAACACCTAGAATAGCACCACCCCGATGTCCATGCTCAGGACATGTTTCTATCAATGGTGAACATGGATGGAAATGGACACTGTGGATGGCTGGCCCATCAGGTGAGAAGCATTTCAAAACCTTCATCTGTGCCACTCCTCTATTTGCTGGTTCCTTTATGGCTCTGAAATCTCCTGTCCATATCTTTACTATGACACTTGTACATTGTTTTATATTTAGTTATTTATGTTCACAGTGAGCCAGAGGAGCAGGACCATGCTTATCTTTGCATTACAGCTCCAAGCACAATGCCAACCATGCAGTAGTGTCTCCAAATCAGACCAATTGGTGCAAAATCAACACCTGTAGCATATGTACTGTATTCGTCTGTTTTCAAGCTGCCAGTAAAAACATACCTGACCTTGGGTAATTTAGAAAGGAAAGAAGTTTAATTCACTTACAGTTCCGCATGGCGGGAGAGACCTCAGGAAACTTATAATTATGGAGGAAAGGGAAGCAAACATGTCCTTCTTCACGTGGAAGCAGGAAAAAGAAGTGCCAAGCAAAAGAGAGAAGCCCCTTATAAAACCACCATATTTTGTGAGAACTCACTCATTATCACAAGAACAGCAGCATGGGTGTAAGTGTCCCCATGATTCAGTTACCTACAACCAAGTCCCTCCCATGACATGTAGGGATTATGGGCACGACAATTTAAGATGTGATTTGGGTGGGGACACAAAGCCTAATCATATAATTTAACCTCAACCTCTCCTAAATCTCATGTCTTCATATTTCTAAACATAATCATGCCTTCCCAACAGTCCTCCAAAGTCTTAGCTAATTCTAGTATCAAACCAAAAGTACAAGTCCAAAGTCCGATCAGAGACAAGGCAAGTCCCTTTTAACTATGAGCCTGTAAAATCAAAAGCAAGTTACTTACCTCCTAGATACAATGGAAGTACAGGCATTGGGTAAATACTCCCACTCCAAATGGGAGAGAGTGGACAAAGCAAAGGGGCTACAGGCCCCAGGCAAGTCCAAAATCCAGTGGGGCAGTCAAATCTTAAAGCTCCAAAATGATCTCCTTTGACTCCATGTCTCACATCCAGGTCATGCTGATGCAAAAGGTGGACTCTCATGGCCTTGGGCAGCTCCATCTCTGTGGCTTTGCAGGGTACAACTTCATTCCTGAGTGCCTTCATGGGCTGGCATTGAGTCCCTGAGGTTTTTCCAGGTGCATGGTGTAAGCTGTCAGTGGATCTACCATTCTGGAGCCTGGAGGAAGGTGGCCCTCTTCTCACAGCTCCACTAGGCAGTGCACCAGTGGGGACTCTGTGTGGGGGCTCTATCCCCACATTTCCCTTCCACACTGCCCTAACAAAGCTTTTTCATGAGGGCTCCAATCCTGTAGCAAACTTCTGTCTGGACATCCAGGCGTTTCCATACATCCTCTGAAATCTAGGTGGAGACTCCCTAACCTAAATTCTAGACTTATTTGCACCCACAGGCTCAACACTACATGGAAGCTGTGAAGGCTCGAAGCTTGCACCCTCTGAAGACATGGCCCGAGCTGTACCTTGGCCCTTTTTAGCCATGGCTGGAATGCAGGGGACCAAGTCCTGAGACTGCACAAAGCTGCGAGGCACTGGGCCCACCCAACAAAACCATATTTTGCCTCTCAGGCCTCCAGGCTTATGATGGGAGGGGCTTCCATGAAAACCACTGACAGGTCCTGGAGACATTTTCCCCATGGTTTTGATGATTAACATTTGGTTCCCCATTACTTAGACAAGTTTATGCTGTTGACTTGAATTTCTCCTCAGAATTTTTTTTTTTTTTTTTTGTCTATTGCATCATCAGGCTGCAAATTTTCTGAACTTTTATGCTCTGCTTCTCTTTCAAACATAAGTTCCAATTCCAAACCATCTGTTTGTGAATACACAAAACTGAATGCTTTTAACAAGACCCAAGTCACCTCTTGAATGCTTTGCTGCTTAGAAATTTCTTCTGCCAGATAACCTAAATCATGTCTCTCAATTTCAAAGTTCCACAGATCTCTAGGGCAGAGGCAAAATGCCATCAGTTTCTTTGCTAGAATGTAGCAAGTGTCACCTTTATTGCAGTTCCCAACAAGTTCCTCGCCTCCATCTGGGACCATCTCAGCCCAGACTTCATTTTCCATATCATTATTAGCATTTTGGCCAAAGCCATTCAACAAGTCTCTAGGAAGTTGCAAACTTTCCCACACCTTCATGTCTTCTGAGCCCTCCAAGTCTCTAGGAAGTTCCCAACTTTGCCACATTTTCCTGTCTTCTGAGCTCTCCAAAGTGTTCCAACTTCTACCTGAGTTCCAAAGTTGCTTCCACATTTTTGGGTATATTTAGAGCAGCACCCCACTACCCAGTACCAATTTACCTGTATTAGTCCATTCTCATACTGCTAATAAAGACATACCCAAGAATGTGTAATTTATAAAGGAAACATGTTTAATTGACTCACAGTTCCACATGACTGGGGAGGCCTCAGGAAACTTACCATCATGGCAGAATAGGAAACAAACACATCTTTCTTCACATGGTGGCAGGAAGAAGTGCTGAGCCAAGAGAGAAAAGCCTCTTAAAAATACCACGAAATCTCATGAGAACTCACTATCACAAAGAACAGCAGCATAGGGGTAATCACTGCCATGATTCAGTTACCTGCTACCAGGTCCCTCCCACAACATGTGGGGATTATGTAAACTATATTTCAAGATGAGATTTCAGTGGGGACACAGCAAAAACTTATCACATACGTAAAAGGTAGAGAAGTCGACTGCACTCTAAGATTTCCCCACCTTAGAAATTGAGTCCACGTTCTACTAATTCTACCAATTTCTAGCCATAATATATTGGACAACTCACTAAACCTTTCTGGGCCTAACTTGCATTAACTATAAAATTTAACCTATCACAGTGTTAAGTTTCAGGTAAATTAATATATGTGCTCTTTCTCTGTTAACTAGAAAGTACTGTAAACTTATAAGCTTATAATATCATAGGCCAGAATCAAATAGGAAATAATTTGATGGTTAATGGTGGATATCTCCTTTTTATAGAAACATTTATAGCTTCTTAGTCAATCACACTTGCTACCATGGCCTTCATTTTCACCTACAAATTGATAATGATCAAATCTAGATCTTCATCCCTGAGTTTTCTCTTAGGTTTGGAAATAGACATTCATTCATCACTAAATGGAGTTGTGGAAGTTGGCATGGCTAAAATGTATACCATTCACATCTGTCAGTTCAACATGCTATTGGACATATATTTATTGTGTGACTCCAATGTAGTATAGACTCTGCTGTGGGCATTAAAGTATTCTATCAGGTCCTTTGCACGTTGAAGGATCACTCCAATTGCAGCGTGCACGGCAGATGTAAGACCAGACCCAAGGCATGAAGATAAATTAAATTGCCCTTAGAGCAATCTAAACAAGGTATATTATCTCTCTCACTAAGGACATTGGTACTATGGTTTTAGTGACATTAATAGGACTAGAGAAATTCTGAGAAAATAAAATATACCAATTTATTGCTTGGTACTGTAGATGAGGCAAGAAGTGGAATTAAAAATCACTCACAGGATCTAGCCTGAGTTTTTAGATGGTTAGTGATAGTAACTATGACAGAAAATGCAAGAGAATGAATCAGTTTAGGAGGAGGATTATTAATCTAATATATGACAAGTTATTTTGGCAGAATGACTCTAGATATCTCAGGAACATGTAGAACAATCCAGTGATGTTTGTGCTGTGGATAAATAACAGGGCTTTTTAATTTTTTCTGAGGCATTGCTGAGCTAACTTTTATTAGCAAGTTCTTAGTTTTGATGAGCAGAGCAGACATTTCCCTCTATATCAACACATTTAAACACCTAAGAGTTGGAGAATAAAACTGAAGAAGTGACCTTATCCTCTTGAGTGATTTATTAATATACGTTTAGTGCCCAGTGGCAGATTTTCATCTTTCTAGTTAATGAAGAAACTTAAGCATTCAGAGTCCCAAAGGGCCTTTCTAACAACTCTGATAAGCACTAAAATAACTCTTCTCCATTAGACATTGCAAATAGAACCATCACAACACATCATAATGAAAAAGTGTGTCATATATTGATGTTCTTACTACCACTGGATTTCATTAACACACATTGTAGATACTTTTTCTGAAATCTCATACCATTTTCCTAGGCTAAATGCATTTTGGAGAAGAGATATGACAGATTTGATGTGACAAGCGCTATTTTGCAATTATTGTATGTCTCAGACACTGACATCCTCTAATTCACACTCATGACATTCTTGTGCATGTAGGATTATTAGCAATTATTTTTTCAGATGAGAAAATTGGATCAATGAGTGAACTGACAATCAAAGTAGCCCACAGTCTTAAGTTCAGATCTAGGCTTCAGCAAGTTACTTAATCTCTTTGTGCCTCAATTTACTCGTTAATAAACAAGACTATCTACATAAGAATATTTTAAAAATTAAATAGCTCATGTTTTTCATTAGTACTTAGTGCTGGGTATTTAATGAGTGCTAGTCACCTTCTCTACCACCACTTACACTATGCTGTCTTCATCAACTCAAACCTGAGTGTAATGCATGTAAAGAATTATTTGCATGCTTCTCAAAGCACCACGTATCCTAAAGTCTATAGATAATGTTTTGGGGGGTGTACAGCAATGCTCAAGATAAAAGTAATTGCAACAAAAGCAAAAATTGACAATGATATCTAATGAACCTTAAGAGCTTCTGCACAGCAAAAGAAACTATCATCAAAGTGAACCAATGACCTACAGAATGGGAGAAAATTTTTGCAATCTATCCATCTGACAAAGGTCTAATATCCAGAATCTGCAAGGAACTTAAACAAATTTACAAGAAAAAAAAAACAACCCCATTAAAAAGTAGGCAAAGGACATGAACAGACACATCTCAAAAGAAGACATTTATGTGGCCAAGAAAAATAGAATAAAAAGTTCAACATTACTGATCATTAGAGAAATGCAAACCAAAACCACAATGAGATAACATCTCACACCAGTCACATGGTGATTATCAAAGTCAAGAAACAACAGATGTTGGTGAGGGTGTGGAGAATTAGGAATGCTTTTACACTATTGGTGGAAATGTATATTAGTTCAACCGTTGTGGAAGACAGTGTAATATTTCCTCAAAGAATTGGAACTAGAAATATCATTTGACCCAGTAATCCCATCACTGGTTATATACCCAAAGGCACATAAATCATTCTATTTTAAAGATACATGCATGCATATGTTCATTGCAGAACTATTCACAATAGCAAAGACATGAAATCAACCCAAATGCCCATCAATGATAGACTGGATAAAGAAAATGTAGTAAATATACACCATGGAATACTATGCAGCCATAAAAAGGAATGATATCATGTCCTTCACAGGGACATGAATGTAGCTGGAAGCCATTATCCTCAGCAAATTAACACAGGAACAGAAAACCAAACAACACATGTTCTCACTTATGAGTGGGAGCCGAATGATGAGAACCCATGGACACAGGGAGGGAAACAAACCACACCGGGGCCTGTGGGCAGTGTGTGGGGGGAGGGAGAGCATCATGATAAATAGCTAATGCCTGCTGGGCTTAAAACCTAGGTGTGGATTGATAGGCACAGCAAACCACCATGGCACAAGTCTACCTATGTAACAAACCTGCATGTCCTGCACATGTATCCCGGAACTTAAAATAAAATAAAATAAAATTTTAGAAAAAAAGAAAACCTTAAAGCAATCTTAATTTAGATGACTTGGTAGTCTCATATATCTGCTACTTCTAGCCCACATATTTGCTTAATGTGCCAAAGAAAGTTCTCTGATGCACTCAAACAAAAGTATATTTGCGGATGACAACTACCTATATGACACTGTCATGAGGAACTCAATTTGGGGAGGATCCAAAACATATACTCCTACTGTCTTCAAACAATAATCACTTGATTGCCACAACATGCTTGTTGGGTAAACCAGAAATGCCTAAATGAGTGTATTAATCCATTCTTGCAATGCTAGAAGGAAATACCCCCAAATGGGTGTATTAGTCTGTTTTCATGCTGCTAATAAAGATATACTGAGACTGGATAATTTATACAGAAAAAAGCGTTTAATGGACTTACAGTTCCATATAGCTGGGGAGGCTTCACAATCATGGCAGAAGGTAAGGAGAAGCAAGTCATGTCTTATATGAATGGCAGCAGGCAAAAAGAGAGCTTGTGCAGGGAAACTCCCCCTTCTAGAACCATCAGATTTCTAGAGACTTGTTCACTATCATGAGAACAGCTTGGGAAAGACCAGACCTCATGATTCAGTTACCTCCCAGTGATTTCCTCCCATGGCCCATGGGAACTGTAGGAGTTACAATTCAAGATGAGATTTGGCTGGGGACACAGCCAAACCATATCAATGGGTAATTTATGAAGAAAAGTGGTTTAACTGGCTCATAGTTCTGCAGACTTTACAGGAAGCATGGTGCTGGCATCTGCTTCACTTCTAGGGAGGCCTCAGGAAACTTACAATCATGGCAGAAGGTGAAGGAGGAACAGGCATATCATATGGCAAAAGCAGAAGTAAGCAAGAGAGAGTGGGGAGTAGGTGCCAAATACTTTTAAATGAACAGATTTCATAATAACTCACTCACTACTCTGAAGACAGCACCAAGTCATAAGGGTTCTGTCTCTATGATCCAAATATCTCCCACTGGTCTTCTCCTCCAGCCTTGGGGATTACAATTCAACACAAGATTTGGGCAGAGACAAATATTTAAACTATCTCATTCTACCCTGGGCTTATCCAGAATCACATTTCCTTCTCACATTGCAAAATATGATCATGCCTTCCTAACAGTCCCCCAAGGTCTTAATTCATTTCAGCATTAACTTTTATGTTCAAAGTCTAATCTGAGAGAGGGAAAAACCATTCCACCTATGAGCCTGTAAAATAAAAAACAAGTTATTTACCCCAAAGATACAATGGAGGTACAGGCATTGAGTAAACATTCCCATTTCAAAAGGGAGAAATTGGCCAAAAGAAAGGGAGTACAGGCCCCATGCAAGTTTAAAACCTAATAGGGGAGTCATTAAATATTCAAGCTCTAGGATAATTTCCTTTGACTCCATGTCCCACATCCAGGGCACAATGCTGCAAGGGGCAGCCTCCCACACCTCTTTGGCTTTGCAGGGTGCAGCCCCGTGCTTGTTCCTGTGGGTTTGAGTTGAGTGCCTGTGGCTTTTCCAAGCACAGGGTGCAAGTTCCTGGTGGATCTACCATTCTGGGGTTTGGAAGATGGTAGTCCCCTTCCCACAGCTCCACTAGCTCCACTGATATGGACTTCACTGTCCATATCAGTATCAGCATTTTTGTCACAATCATTTAACCAGTATCTAAGAAGAACCAAGCTTTCTCTCATCTTCAGGTCTTCTTCTGAGTCCTCTAAACTCTTCCAACCTCTGCCCATTAGCCAGTTCCAAAGTCACTTTCTCATTTTCAGGTATCTTTAAAGCAACACCCCACTTCTTGGTACCAATTTTCTGTATTTGGTGTTCTTGCACTGCTATAAAGAAATACATGAGACTGGATAATTTATAAAGGAAAGAGGTATAATTAGCTTATGGTTCTGAAAGATTTACAGGAAGCATGTGGTTAGCATCTGCTTGAATTCTAGGGAGACCTCAGGAAGCTGACAATCATGTTGGATGGCAAAGGAGGAACAGGCATATCACATGGCAAAAGCAGATGCAAGCAAGAGAGAGAGAGTGGGCAGGAGGTGCAACACATTTTTAAATGATCAGATCTTGCAAGAATGCACTATCACAAAGACAGCAGCAAGCCATGAGGGATGTGTCACCATGATCTGAACACCTCCCACCATACCCCACACCCAGCATTGGGGATTACAATTCAATATGAAAATAAGGCAGGGACAAATATTCAAACTATATCAGCAAGTCTTAGGGACAATTGGAATAGATGTAGGAGTCCTAGGACAGGCAGAATTTCTCTTTAATGAAAAGGCTGAGAAAAAAGACTTATTAGCCTATATTTATTGTTTATATTGGTAACATCTCTGAAGAGATGTTACTCCAGAAGAAAGGGAGAGTAGGACAGAATAAAAAGACTCAGAAAAAGAGATAAAACATACCCAAGAGCTACTTGGACAATATGACGAGGCGAAAGATGATAAAGAGACACCAGCCCAAGCGTGGCCTCCGGATGGAAGTAGAAGCTTCTAAAGATGCTATTGACACCTGCTCCCTCCCTCCTCACTACTCCTGTCCCCTGACTATTCAATCAAACAGTAATCTAGCTACTTCTGCGAAGGGATATTGCAGATGTGATTTAAGTCCCAAGTCAGGTCACCTTAGAATAGAAATACTATCCAGGCGGGCCTGATCTAGTCACACAAGCCTTTTAAAAGGCAGATAAGAACTCAGAGAAACAGACTCCTGCCAGCTTCCAGGAAACAAACAGCTATGTCATGTGCTGCTGTTGGAACAGAGTGGCCTGCTGATGGTATGGAGTGGACAACTCAAGACTGAGAACAATCTCTGCCTGAAAACTAACAAGCAAACGGGACCTCAGTCCTACAGCTGAGTACCTATAGCTGAGGAAATGAAATCTGTCAACAACTCAAATACTTCAAGAGGAGTCAGGGCCTCAGATGAGGGCACCTTGCTGTCAGCCTGTGAGGCCTAAGCAGAAGATCCAGCTAACCCATATAAAAGACTGCTTGGAGGCCTTGTGCTTGTCTCCCTTGAGACCAGGTATCTGTTGCCTAGTTTGGATTCAAACATTTAAGATAAAGCACATGCTATGAATCCCAGACAGAGCCTTAAGAGCTGTCCCTGGAAGACTGGGGCCTCTCTGACTCTTCAGGTGCCTTCTTTCTCTTGCTGTCCTGCACCATTTATCTTCATTAAACCCTTACATCAACGTATCGTGTGTGGTCCTGTAATACTTTCAATTATTACCTGGATATATGTAATCAATAGAGTTTCACGAATCATGATGATGTGGTATAGGCTGAGGACAGACATATTGGAAAATGGAACACAAGAGTCTGGAAATAGACCCATATATATTAGGTGCTTGATTTCTGACAACAGTACCACTGTAATGCCATAAGGAAAAGGATGCCATTTCCAATAAACAATGCATCATTGATTGGCTATTCACATGAAAAAAGTAATACTGACCCATTTCTTACACTATATATAAAGTCCAGATGCATTATTAATTGAAGAATGATATTAAAATGGAATGTTTTATCACTGGAGAAAATCTTAAGGAAAAAAAGCAGAAATGAATAAAGAAATAGAATGCTGTTAAAGAAAATAAAACTTGATATGGTTTGGCTTTCTGTCTTCACCCAGTTCTCATGTTGAATTGTAGTTCTCTTAATCCCCACTAGTCATGGGAAGGACCTGGTGGGAGATAATTGAATCCTGGGAACAGTTACTCCCATGTTGTTCTTGTGTTAATGAGGAGTTCTCATGAGATCTGATGGTTTTATAAGGGGCTTTTCCCCCTTTGCTTGCACTTCTCTCCCCTGCCACCATGTGAAGAACAAGGTGTTTGTTTTCCCTTCTGCCATTATTTTAAGTTTCCTGAGGCCTCCCCAGTCATGTGGAACTCTAAGTCAATTCAACCTCTTTCCTTTATAAATTACCCAGTCTTGGATATGTCTTTATAGAAGTGTAAGAATGGACTCATACAGAAAACTGACACCAGAGAGAGTGGGCTACTGCAATAAGGACAGTGGAAAATGTGGAAGCAACTTTGGTACTGGGTAACAGGAAAAGGGTGGAGCAGTTTGGAGGGCTCAGAAGAAGACAGAAAAATGGGGGAAAGTTGGAACTTCCTAGAGACTTGGAGGGCTTAGAAGACAGGAAGACGTGGGAAAGTTTGGAACTTCCAAGAGACTTGTTGAATGCCTTTAGCCACAATGTTGATAATGATATAAACAATGAAGTCCAGGCCGAGGTGGTCTCAGATGGAGATGAGGAACTTTTTGGGAACTGGAATAAAGGTGATTCTTGCTATGCTTTAGCAAAGAGACTGGCAACGTTGTGCCCCTGCCTGAGAGATTATTTTGAAACCTTAAGGTTTAATGATCGCCCTATTTGATTTTGTACTTGCATGGGGCCTATACCCCTTTCTTTTGGCCAATTTCTTCCATTTGGAATGGGTATATTTATCCAGTGCCTGTGCCTTCACTGTATCTAGGAAGTAACTAAGTTGCTTTTGATTTTACAGGCTCATAGGTGGAAGTGACTTGCCTTGTCTCAGATGAGACTTTGGACTGGGACTTCTGGGTTAATGCTGGAATGAGTTAAGACTTTGGGGACTATCGCAAAGGCATGACTGTGTTTTGAAATGTGGGGACATGACATTTGGCAGGGGCCAGAGGTGGAATGACATTATTTGGCTTTGTGTCCCCAACCAAATCTCAGCTTGAATTGTAGTTCCCATAATCCCCATGTGTTGTGGGAGGGACCCAGTAGGAGGTAATTTAATCATGGGGGCAGTTACCTCTGGGCTGTTCTCATGATAGTGAGTGATTTCTTGTGAGATTTGATGCTTTTGTAAGGGGCTTTACCCCCTTTGCTTGGCAATTCTCTCTCCTGTTGCCATGTGAAGGACAGATTTGCTCCCCATTCTGACATGATTGTAAATTTTCTGAGGTCTCCCCAACCCACAGAACTCTGAGTCAATTAAACCTCTTTCCTTTATAAATTACCCAGTCTTGGGTATGTCCTTATAACATCATGAGAACAGAATAATACAAGCTACATGTAATTCTCACACCCAATGAAAAGTATCATTCACAGATTACTAAGTTATATCTCAGTCCCTTGAATTATAGAAAAGTCTATTTCTATAATCATATAACTTGATGATTAAACCTAAGTTTTGGACTTCTACATAGCCCAGTTAAAATTCTCTTTATGGTATTTAGCTATTGTTATGACCTGTAAGACTCACTGTAAATCTTGATTCCATCCCTTACCTTGTCCAACATCTACTCCTGTGAGTCTGTCCTGCAGGTCTTCACCTGGTTCTGTTGCTTAGAGTAGACCATCAGTTAAGGCCACATAGACTGACCCATTCCTGTTTTCAAAAGACCGTCTTCTGCTGTGACCTGACGCTACTTTCTTCAGGAATAATTATGGTACTTGGAATGGGATGAAACTTTGTACTGCTGCAGGTCCTGGTGTGTTGATTCCCACATGAAAGCAGAATATGAGAACACAGGAGACAGAAGAAACTTCTGGCAGGGAGTTTTGTGCTAGGGAGAGGTTGTGGTCCAGTCTGCTGTAACAAAAATACCATTGACTAATTGGCTTAAACAACAAACATTTATTTCTCACAGTCCTGGAGTCTGGGAAGTCCTTGGTATCTGTTGAGGGCTGACTTCCTGGGTCATAAATGGCACCTTCTCCCTGTGTCCTCACATGGTAGAAGAGGCAAGAGAGCTCTCTGAGGCCTCTTCTCTAAAAGCACTAATTGAATTTATGAGTTTCTACCCTCATGATATCATCATTTCCCCAAGGTCCAACCTCCTAATACCATCATCTTGTGGGTGAGTGTTTCAACATGTGAATTTTGGGGGACGCCAAATGCCATCCATCACAGGAGAGTAGACAGGGGTGAGGAGTGAGAAAGGACATGAAGAAAGAAATGGGCTGTCTGGTGGGGTTGGTGAGTGTGGAAAGAACAACAAGAAGGCGGGATCCATCCATTGAGTGAAGTCATGTTAAAGGGATGAGCTAGGAAGGAGAGAGAATGTTCACTCTCCATGTCGCTGCAGATCACAGTTTCCTCTTGGTATGTTTCTAGGTACCACCACCTAGACCAAGTACAGTGTTTTAATGATATCCATGAAACATGGTATTTTTGTTACAAGTACACAGACTTGAAGTCAGACTGATGTGAACCCTGGCTTCATGTCTTGCCAGTAATGTGACATCAGGCAACTTCTTTGATTTCTCTGTGCCTCAGTATTCTCATGTGTAAGATGGGGACAATGTCACAATTGACCTTTTAATTATTGTAAGGAATAAACTAATACGTGCAAAGCACTTAGAACAGTGCCCAGCACACACAGTAAAAACTTTAGAAGTGATAGTAAGTATTTCTTAAAAACTTTAATTTAGAAATTTAGTTAATTTAGGGAGTAACTAAAGCAACACAAAGAAACTATAAAATCTGTTAATCACAGTTCATTTTTCACCCATTTCATTAAAGCACAGATGGTTGAGACTTCATCAAAAGCAAGCTTTTTCAGAAAAATAAATGACAATTTTTTATACTGAAAGCACAGAGACCACCTTAAGAAATCTTCTTAGGCGTTTAGCATCCACACTTACCAACACTGTAGTTGTGCCCTGTGGTAAGAGTCAAGGCCTAGCAGCTTGGCCTTAACCCTTCAGATGGACACAACCCAGGTGCCGTTTATTCAGACTTTAGCATGGACTGTGCTTGGCACAGACGCCGTGTCAGTGTATTAGTTCGTTTTCCTGATGCTGATAAAGACATACCCGAGACTGGGAAGAAAAAGAAGTTTAATTGGACTTACAGTTCCACATGGCTGGGGAGGCCTCAGAATCATGGCAGGAGGTGAAAGGTACTTCTTACATGGTGGTGGCAAGAGAAAAATGAGAAATAAGCAAAAGGGGAAACCCCTGATAAACCCATCAGATCTTGTGAGACTTACTCACTATCATGAGAATAGCACGGGAAAGACTGGCCCCCACGATTCAATTACCTCCTCCTGGGTCCCTCCCACAACACATGGGAATTCTGGGAACTACAATTCAAGTTGAGATTTGGGTGGAGACACAGTGAAACGGTAACAGCCAGTTTCCACAGAAACAAGTGCTGGAATATGGGATCACACATAGAGTATGCTTGACTATGAAAAGTTTAAATACCTCTCAAGAAATTGTAGAAAATATTCTGGAATCTTGAAACGTAAAACAAATTCTCACTAAAAGTATTTCTGCAGATAATCCTGTGGCTATTTGTAACATTATTTTTGAACATTAATATTGAGTTAAAATAGATAGTTGAAGTAGCCTGGAAGATCATCTTCTAACAGATTGGCCTGTGGCTTGCAGGCAGTCTGTTCCCACCTGATTACAGTGATATTGCATTAGTGGGTGAATAGGAACCATCCAAGCTTGACTTGCTGTCAACACCGACATTTTAGTTCCCTCAGATTCCAGTTTCACAGCATTTTCTTTGGAATAATGAAAATGCTTTAAAATGTTCCTGTTAAAGTGTCTTTGTATTGTATTTGCAATATTCACTATTTTATAAAACCATTAAAACTTTAAATTTGAAAAGAAAATTAAAAGCATTAATTTTTAAAACTTGAAATCATGTAAGAAGGAAAAAAAATCAATACTGTTCAAGTCACACATTCCTGCAGTTACTCTGCCATCCGCCTCCTCCACTCTTTGTTTATGTAGAGCCCCTCCTTCTCTGGCCTGTGGCTCTCTGCTTTTCTGGAGGCATAATTCCTATGCAGAATTTAGGACCTGCTTGCCAATTCCTGTTAAGTATAGAAGTGAATAATATTTAGAATTGTAAGAGAACGTATGTTTTACCTATGTGAAGAATCAGGATAGTTCTAGATTTTGGCATTTATACATGAAATGCAGGAGAGGGCAGGACAGTTAAACATATTGTCAGCACACTTAGAAATAGTTAATGAGAGACATTTTCTGAAAGTGCCTTATTCAGTGTCATATTAATACCTATTACTGTGAATTTTCTGTGTATTTTCCTGTTCCCTTTTAAACCACCTAACTTGTAAATGCTAAAGGAAAAATTGTTTTTTTAGTTCAAGAGTCAGAACCTTATGATGTTTTAAAATTGAAAACATCTTCTCTTGGGGGACAAAAAATAAGTTGTTCATGTCTATAAGCACAGACTGTGGGCCCGGGGGAACATAGTAGCTAGGCTTACACCTGCAAATAAATCAGCCCTTATTCTGTTTGTCTGTGGGCTAAAGGTCTTTCTATAGATCCAAGCCATTTAGAGTCCTTTTATTTTTGGATTATTTAAAGGGGATAGTCTACATAATGCCATAAATATTGTGTATTTAGATTGCTTTAGATTTGCTGCCTAAGATATAAACAGTCATGCCCCAAATTCCTACTTATTTTGAATCATTTAGGTTAAAACACAGTTCCAGGTTAAAATGGCAATATGTAGGCCTCATCTCTATTTTGTAAAAATGTCTTTCTGAAATGATGCGTGAAAGGCATGAGTTCACAAGTCAGCATCAGAGGATGTCACTCTCAGACATGGAAAAACAAACTACTACTGGGATTATCACCACCTCCTCAAACTGAGGCATCAAGATGGGTGAGAAAAAGACTTTGTGGCCACTGGGAACCCCAGGCTGGTGGGCTCGCCATCCGAATTCCCTGCGTCCCTGTAAATTGCGGAAGTCCAAGTAGGCAATTCTCTTTTCCACTGTTCTGCCTGTTCAAAACCCTTTCAGAGTTTCCAGGGGAAAGCCAGGCAAACTCTGTTTTGCAACCCTCATGCAAAAAAATAGTTGTTACTGGAAACAAGAATGGAAGAAATGGGTCTGTGTTGCCTTCACAAATTCAAGTAAATAGGGTCTCAGTGACAACCCGTGAATGTCTTTGATCTCCTGGGGTCAGCCCCTGATATGGGCACAGACCACATACAAAGGTCTATGGCACTGCTGGTTACTCTGCCATCCCCCACCCCAACTAATCCATGGGAGCCTGAATGTAAGTAAGGTCAGTGGAGAAGCCAGACAGAATGTGGAAATGAACTGTGAACAGCTACACAGGGAGGTGGTACTCAGCAAGTGCATCCCAGCATCTTGGGGTCTCACGGTAGCCTCTCTGCATGGGTGGGAGTTGGCAAGAAGGGCAGGTGTCAACCTCACCAATGTCCATCACACCCAGTTCTCCCTTGCTTACTGGGCACAGAGATGACCAGCTCCCTTGCAGTTGGTTTGGGGCATGTTACCAATTCTTGCTAAGAATTGTAAGTAGAAGTGATGATTGTCACTTTTGGCCAAGGCAAGGACAGGTCCTGCAGAGTTCCCCGGCCTCTCTTTCCTCTGCCCTTGTGAATGTTGATGCTCTGATGAGGTTGTCTCCACCACACTGAGCCCAAATGACCATGTAGAGCTGAGCTCATGCTGACCGCCTCCCACCTTCCTCCCTCCACCACAATCTGGACTGTGGGAGTGAAAAATAAAATGTTATGGGGGAAGGACCCTGAGATGAGATTGGAGCTGGTTGCTTTTTTTTTTTAACTGTTGCATAAACATATGAGGTAAGAAGGGAGTTCTCCTGGTACTCAGATCAGGGTTCAGGGTTAGGATCATCCACAGACAAGGATGCCTAAACTCTGGGGAGCCTCAGCTATTTCCCTTCAGGCACTGGTTACTTGAAATCATCTTTAGTTAATTATTGTGAAAGAATTACATTATTTCATGAGAGAATATTATAATAGTTTTTAAAGGGTTAAAATATGGCTATAGAAAGGCTGAGTGTTGCCTAGGTATTTCTATAGACATAGTAACAATCATAGAGTTAAACTTTCAGTAATTGATGGTGAGTTTGTTTTCTCAGTTTTATTACTGAGCTGCTGGTAGCCTGGGATTGAAGCAGATGAGATTGACAGGCAGAGAGGGAGTTTCAATGCATGACAGTTTCGAGGGTCTGCTCAGGTGCACCGTGGGTAGCTTGGAAAAGCAGGATGGCAAAGATCTATAAAAACCAACAAAAATCAAATCAAACTGGCAAAGATATACTGTGTTCAGAGCTTCCTGCTGGCTGCTGAAAGAGAACAGGGGATCTTGGAAAGGGAGGAATGTAGACAGAAAAGTCTGCAGACTTGCACCTTTACCAATGACATATTTAAAGGTATTTAATTGTTCATCTGTTATGCAGAGGAGTGCACTATGAGTTTCCCATGGATGTGCTGAAAGTGTGTAGGAAAACATTAATGAACATGCACTTTTTGAAATATTGGAATAAATTATAGTTGCACCTTGCAGGAACCTGATGCTTTAAAATGCACAAAACGCTCATAAGGTCACTATAGTATTAGATGGTTGCAGTAGTCCCACAGTGGAGGCAGGATGGACGTTAGTGCTATTCCTATTTTACCAAGTCATTGAGACTCTAAGATGTGAAGTGACTTTTGACAGTGACATGCCAAGCTGGAACGTAAGCTTACATTTTACAATTTATAAGTCCATCTCTTCATTTTAATATTGCACAACAACTTTTTCTAATTAAAGATATGTTCTGATTTATGAAAGGAATTACTTCCAAGAGATGATAAAAATAATTTTAAATAAATTAATCCTATTAACTTTTATTTACTGCCATTTGTATGTAATATTTAAGATTAAAATATTCATTATTTTTCCTTGAAGTAAGTATTATGTGGTCTGGATTGTCTAGGACCAATTGAAAGGCATTTTATAGATGATAATATGACTTGGTACAAAATGCTGATTAAAGTGAAGCATAAACAATTATTTATGCATCACATATCTCCATAACATATGATTGAGCACATTTTATATTAATTTATCATGGAAAGTGTAGCCACTTACAATTAATCACATATTAGAAAGCGAGTTTCCTTAGTCTATGGTGTGGTACTATTTTATTTTATGTAGCATTATTCATGCAAGTGGTATAAATAGCCTTAGAGAGTTAAACAACAGCCATAGACCATAATGATAAATAATGGAAGAGAAAAAAATTAATGAATAGAAGAAAGTGAGAAGAGATACATTATCAAATGAGCGAGGAGAAAGGATTGCAAGTATAATTTAAAGTCTTGCTGAAATGGATTGGTAGTTTCCAGGAAGAACATTTACATCATGTTCCTAGAACACTTACCAGCCAGTGCAGTCTGAATAATATTTCACCCAGTAAGAATAACAGAGATACAGCTCATACTGCAGTTGTTTCAAAGGCAGACTGGAGAAAACTCAAACTCTAGCGATGAGAAAAGATCCTCAAGTTACTTTTACGTGGAAAAATCTGAGGCCCTGAAGTTCTTTGGCTCATAGTAACAAACAGGAAGTCCCTTTTCATTATCGTTGTGGTTTTTATTGTAATGGTTTCTTTCTAATTTGTTGTTGAGATATTTCTCTTGAGGATGGCCTTAAGCCATGATACCACTTTCTAGGAGAATCCTGACAGAGGAGTTTATTCTGGTGTGTGTATCTGGTGAGACAATGAGGAAGTGAAAACAAAATGCACGGAACAGAATAAATTTATTACTTACAGGTCTAGAGAGGTCAGGGGTGCTGATGGGCAGCCAACAGGAAGTCCAGAGGCAATAGAGTGCTTACCTAGCTGGTGGGAGAGGAGAGAGAGATATTCGGAGAGAGAACCTGGGAGACTGCAGCTATACCAGGAGAGAGAGAGATTCGGAGAGAGAACCTGGGAGACTATATTAAAACCCATAGGTGTTATCACCTAAGCTTTCTCAAAGGAGTTGTGGATTGGGTCATTTTAAGACAACATGCTCACACCTGGGAACTTGATCACAGGACTCTGATGTTGACCATTAGGTTCCATGGCCAGCAGCTGTGGGTTGTGTTGGGTTTGGGGTCAGCAGGATGTAAAATGAGCAAGCAATATCTCAAAGCACCGTAAGGGCAAGGAAACTTAACTAGACTGACGGTGACGAGGTGCAACTGGGCTTCCAGCAACTTATGTCAGGCTTGAAAATAGATGCTCAGGCAGAAGCTATATTAAGCAAATGTATGACAATCATATTAGCCAAAATCTGAGTATTGGTTTTTCTAAACCCCAAAGAGTGACTATTAGTTGTCTTAAAAAGTGTTGTTCATGACATGTTGAGCCTAAGGATGAAATGCTGTGTGGAGAGAAGCTCCCAACTGTATGTGCAGCCTGTTTGTATTCCTTGATCCGCGTCAGGCAGGCTGTTACCTGGATGGAGAAGCACCTCATCAGAACAAATGCGGCAAGTGAGGACAGAAACTCTTCTACCTACAATTCATTCAATCTCCAAGAAAGGGGGCTTCTATTTACCAGAGAGAGGAATCAGAACATTCTTTGTCCCAGAATGGCAGATAAAAGTGGTACAATGGATACACTTTAGAAAGGCTGACTATAAGAAAATGAGATTTTTTTTTCATATGTGACATTGGCAAAACTGTCTTATCAGTCTGTAGTCAGACTTACCACAGATGTGAGCAATTAGAAATTCACAAGTATTTCTAGAAGTTTAAGGAAAAATTCTACCAAATCAATTTCTGTTTTCCTTACATTCCACCTGGAAATTGGCTGAACAAAGATGAACTGATAGACAAGAAGATCCCGATGAAGATTAGCAAGTTTAATAACTTTTTTCTTACCTGAAATATAATTATAGGTTGGTGCAAATGCAATCTTGGTTTTTGCCAAACCACGATTGCTTTTGCACCAACCTAATATTATGAAAATGGTATGGGTTTGTTTCAGTAAAAAGAAGGTATTGATAAAGTATTATAATTTGCTTCAGTAGAAAAGATGTCACAGATTTTCTTCACTTACTTAAATAACAATGTGTCTGAAAAAATATATATATAAACATATACACTCTCCACACACACCCATATCCACACCCACACCCACAGGGATGTGGGTTGCTACATGGTAGAGTGAGCTGGGATGGCTGGGGACTACAGGTTACTGGATCATCTGATAAGATACGTTAAGAAAGAGGAGGTGAGGAGGAAGGGAAGGGGAGGAGAGGAAGGGAGGAGCAAGGGAGGTAGGAGGGAAAGGGGAGGGGAAGGGGAGGGAGGGTAAAGGGGAGTAAGGAGGGAAGGAAGGAAGAAGGGGAGGGGAAGAGGTGGAGGAGGGAAAGAGGTAAAGGAGGGAAGAAGGGAAGGGAAGTGGAAGGAGGGAGGAAAGGGAGGGAGGGAGGGAGGACGAGAGGAGAAAGGGAAGGAAGGAGAGGGAAGGGAAGGGATATCACCACCTCTCAAGACTAACAAATGGAAAGGAAAACAAAAGGAAGCACAAGTCTGGGGAGGGGAGGAAGTGGAACAAACGTTTGTTGGAGGTGCTCCATTAGGCCCATTGGCCAATTATCATAAAGAAGTTCAACAAAAAATGAATCAGGTAATATGGAATTTTCCCCTTTATTCAGTGGATTTGGGTTTAGAATTAACTGAGGTTATAGACGTTCTGTTTATGTGACCTTTCCAGCCAACCCAAAGGCTTTTCCAGACACCTTTCTGTCTCTTGATCTTGTTCCTGGCCATCTTTTCCTTTCCCAGAGGACATAAAGATAATTATGTCACTGAGGACAAGGAGTATGGCTTCTGGAGAGCAGAGTGCTGACCTAAAATCAGAAACTTGGACGACACCAGAGGAAACAATATGGTAGAGGATCAGTCTGCAGAGCCCGTGAAGAGGCAAGTCTCAGACAACCAGAATCGGAAAGCTATGTAGGCAAGAATGACATCAGTTAAAAGCACTGAAGTGGGTTATCATTGTGCTATTCACAAGATTACTAATTCTCACCTACCAATGTACAAATTACTCAAATATTATGCCCTCTTTATTTTCGGGGGTAGATTTTGCACAATATTAAGTATTCTGTGAGTGACATAACGTGCTGGCACATCCATTTTATTCAAACAAAGATGCGGACAGGTTGTGGCAGTTCCATGACTGGGGAACTGTTCTGCAGACATGCCTCACAGTGTGCAAAGGGCTTCTTCCCTTCCCCACAGTGATTCATTCTCATAGGAAAGAGAAATGGTTTCAACTCCAAATTTATTGAACTTTCACTTGTATTTCCACTTGAAACAAAATTACCATGAAAAGGAAGAATAGAAATTTATTGTATTTTCACCTTAGGTATATTTTGCATTTTTGAAAATTAAAAATATGTAGGCAAATATAAATTTGTATGAATTACAGAAATATGTATTTATCATGCCCCTATCATGTAGTACAAGGCACTGTGCTTGGTTAGAGTTACAGAGGGTAAAAATGGAAAAGATCTCTTCCTATGCATGTGGAATGTAAAAGATGGCCCATGTTTTAAAAGTCTGTTCCCTTGAAGACGTTGCCTTTTCCCTCATCCTAGCAAAACTAACTATTCTAACCTTTGTTCGCTTGTTAACAGTCAGTATCAACTATGCCACTGGAGAGTCTGAGTACATTGAATTGTGTCTCTTATTTAGCTTTGCATATTCAGCCTTAGTAAGTTTTTGCCATGAAGTCCATACTATAAGCTATCTGTGGCATAAGTGAACAAATAATCGCGACCCCCATTGGATAGAGTTACCTCAAAACCTGGATCTGGCTTCCCAGTCCAGGTTTCCATGTAGCAGATCACAAATAGACACACAGAATTGTGTGGATATCCAAGAGCTAGATATAATTACAAGTCTTATAAACAAAGCATTAACATGCAGAAAACCAAACTTCATGTTTTTGAAAGCTTCCTCTCACTAATAACCTGTTGCCTAATGTCTCCAAAAAAACCATCATTGACGCATGCCAGCATGCCTCTCCATAATTTAGCATTTGTAAATTATTTACTTGATTCTGTTTTTAAACCAGTATACTAACATCTGTAATTAAACCAAGTTTACAATCACATTCTCTAAGGATACACAAAGATTACTACTGGGCTTTCAAAATGCCAGCCAACAACAATGTGAATTAATTAGCCGTCTTCCTCTACACGTGAATTTGTGGCTTGTATTTTACTTTCTTTGTGATTTTCAACTCTTCTAAGCTGATTGATCAAGAAACCCGGCCTGGCGCGGTGGCTCATACCTGTAATCCCAGGCCAAGGCGGGTGGATCATGAGGTGAGGAGTTTGAGACCAGCCTGGCCAGCATGGTGAAACCCGTCTCTACTAAAAATACAAAAAATTTGCCAGGCATGGTGGTGCATGCCCGTAGTTCCAGCTATTCTGGAGGCTGAGACAGGAGAATTGCTTGAACCTGGCAGTCAGAGGTTGCAGTGAGTTGAGATTGTGCCACTGGACTCCAGTCTGGGCAGCAGAGCGAGACTCTGTCTCAAAAAAATAAATAAATAAAAAATAAAAGAAACTCATCATTCTGAAGTTGGACATTTGTAAGATGTATTCCATTTCCAAGCTGGTCAGCTGGGATTTCTACTAGCAGCGTTTCTTTTATTTGATAAGCACTCTAACTGATCAATGATAAGAAAACTTTTATACTATGACAAGTCACCAGCTTCTATATGGAGACAGGCATGGGACATCATTATAACTAGGCCAATGACAAGGGAATACAAAACACTAGCAAATGTTTGGAGAACATGGCTTTCTCTTTTCCATCTTCCCCACAAAGTTTGGCTTAATGTAGGAGTTAATAAGCCATGCTGTCATTCAAAACAGGCAGGCGATGACCTCCAGGGTTGGGTACTGCTTTTCTCTTTCACCAAGAGGCCTTCAAAAAGTCACTGTGTTTCTCTAAGCTTCTGTTGTTTCATTGGTAAGGCAGGGATAATGGTAAAATTCCCTCACTGGGAAGAGTAGACAGAACATGGGAAGCACAAGAGAAATCTTGCCTGTTAGGAAGAGCAGAAGCTTTGGAGCCACAGAACTGGACCGAGGCTGGAATTAACATTCACCAACCTAACATTACTGCCGTTGCAAACCGGAGCAAGTCATTTAAACTATTTAAGTTTCAGTTTTCTTGTCATTGAGATGGGGATAATTAAACATGTTTCATGGGATGCTTTTGAGGCTAATTAAATATCTACAAAGTAATCTGCACATACTTTCTCTTTAGTAAATGAAAGCTGTTATTTTGCCCTGTAGCTCTTTGTGCTTTCATATGCACCCTATATCAATTCCTCTTGCCTATTCATCATTATATTATCTCACCTTTCCCTATACTGAGTGCTTCAAAACACCGAGAGTCAAATTGAAACTATAGTTTTCAGGATCTATAGTTACCTGTAAGCAATCTGTGGACTAGATTTTTGTATAAAGAAAGAAAAATCCAAAGGAACAACAGGATTATTTTTTACTAATCTGGTCAGTCTCCAAGGACTTTGCCTTTTAGAAACGAACTTTCTCCTGACCAGAAATCACTGATGAGCTGAAAGCCACTGTTAGGCTGACTCCCCTAGTCACAAATCACTTCTCTGACCTTTCATTTCCCCTCCTGGCAAGGGTGGATAAGCGTTGGGGAAGCTTCTCATTTCCTCTAACCACTGCATAGACTAATGCACCTATGAGTGTGTTCAAAATGTTGCTGGCTGCTTAGAGAGAAAAAAAAAAAAACACACGTAGAAGCATTCTATTGACTACTTTATGTGTCATGACTTACATTTTAACTGGACTGATTTTCTTAAGCTATGTAAGTTGAGACTTTTGTCTCTAAAAAAAAAATTATACCTCAGGTGCACAGAATTACATTAATCATAACCTTTAATTTATAGCCCATCTTCACGATACCCCTGTATATTAGTTAAATTTTAAATTTAAATATATATTCAACATCAAAAAACTACCACTTAAAACAGCTATTAAAATGGTTTTCAGAACAAATGTTCTAACTTAGAGTTTGAAGAAATTTACAACTTTTAAAATAGCATACAGGTAAGTAAGTTCTTGACTTGGCCTATATGCTATAAAATGTTTTAATATTTCAAAGGCAATTTAACAATTTATCATAAAAGGACATTTTCTTGCACTTTCGAAAGTGTAAGAAACTTCTGGCATCTTCAGAGACTTCATTGTAAAAGTAAACTCAATTTAAAACATTAACAACATACTTTTAATTTTGCTTGCAGGACTGGTTACAGTTAAAAGCAATTAAAATTGTTTTAAAACAACAATATACAACAAAACATATAGAAATGAAGCAGAAGAGTTGTTTCACATTGTGATTATATGCAGGGCAGACTTGTGAGGTTGTCAGGAATTCTAGGTAGACATTGTGTCTTCCTGTTTTTCTAAAAGTTATATTTCTATCAATTATAAGTTACAAGAGGCCATTTTTAATTACATTTATAAAAGTATTTATTTAGATGTTATAATACATTATTTTTTAACATGTTTGACTATTTTTATTTTATGTAAACTTGGAAGTTTGCTTTAATTCAGAAAAAAGGTGTGAACAGTCTCAAATTCTTGATGGTAGAAGCCACATTATATAGAAGGATATCTGCCTTTAAGTTGACATAATTTTAAAAGCTTAATAGATAAATATATGTGTGTGTGTGTGTCTATATATATAATTTTTTTGAGATGGAGTCTCACTCTGTCACCCAGGCTGGGGTGTACTGGTGTGATCTCCACTCACTGCAACCTCCGCCGCCTCCTGGATTCAAGTGATTCTCTTACCTCAGCCTCCTGACAGCTGGGACTACAGGTGCATGCCACTATGCCTGGCTAGTTTTTGTATTTTTAATGGAGATGAGGTTTCATCATGTTGGCTACGCTGGTGTCAAACTCCTGACCTCAAGTGATCTGCCTGCCTCTGCCTCCCAAAGTGCTGGGATTACAGGCGTGAGCCACCACACCCAGCCAATAGAGAAATATTTTGATATTAAGACTTTATAACTATCTTCAGAAGAATTAACCAAATAATCAATGTGATCCCAGGTTATTTGTTTCAACTACAATTATATTGCATTTATTAATAACCTGGTTTTTAAGTTGTGATGGTGTTGTAACATGTAAACAATTTGGTTTATAATTGTCTCACTAATTATTCATGGAGACACCAGTCTATCACTATCGGAGTTACAAGCAAACTTTTGAGCAGCTGACATAGTAAAAGTTCTAATTTGTAGCAATAGGCATTTACAAAGTTATTCAATTATATTCTATGGATTTATCAAATTCCCTGTATATAAAGAACACTATCACAGGAATCATGTAGACGTGTTAACACTCATTCATGAGTAAATACTGACTTGAAATATAACTGAGCATGTACGTTTTGCCAAAGCTTGAGCTGGATTTTGAAGAAGCAATGGTGGTAATATCTAATCAAATGAATGACAGTGGAAAGTATAGATAGAGGGATCAATAAATAGATGATTCATATAGATATATTGATATCGATATAGGGATATGTTGTAATTACTTTCTACAGTTGTCCCTTGTAATCTGTGGGTGACTGGTTCTAGAACATCTGTGTATATCAAAATTCAAAATCCACAAATAGCCAAGTCTCTTTTATAAAATGGTGTCATATTTGCCTATAGCCTATGCACATTCTCTTGCATCCTTTAAATCATGTCTAGATTATTTATAATACCTAACACATTGTAAATGCTGTGTAAGTAATTGTTATACTGTATTGTTTAATAATAGAAAAAGTAAGTCTGTACATGTTCAGTATAGCTGTGACCATTCCTTTTTTAAATAATATATTAGATGGGTGGCTGATTGAATCCATGGAGGCAGAATACACAGATATGAAGGGCCAACTTTCTATATAACTCATATAATCCTTAAATAACAATATAAGGTGGCAATGTCCTTTACCTTTGTATAAAAGATGAGAAAGAAAAGTAAATTTCTTAGTCAATATATTTATTATCAATTTGTATCATGATCATGAAGGCAGCATTTTCCCCGGGGCCTAATATTGCCTCATAACATTTAATACTTACATTGAAAAATAAAGGATGAGTAGATGCTTTCAGAAAGAATGACTGAAGTGGGCAGCAAGGGAAACTGAAAATGATAACTATTACAAGAGTCGAGTGAAACTTGAAGAGAGGTTTGAAGGAGAGAAAAGGACAGAGAGAATTGCTTGAAAGTAGGAATTGAAGCCTAATAGATATGAGTGAATTTGTTTAGCAGAATCAGAGAATAGTAGTGGGAGCAGAGTAAGAACAGCAACCAGTTGACTAAAGCAGAGTACACAATTTGCTGAGTCCTATACAAGAGGTTTCAATGTAATGTAAGTGGCTATTGTAAGCCCTCAAGGGCTCTTCTAAAGGCAGTGATGATTAATCCTGAGCAGGAGAAGATAACTCTTAATGTTCCCATAGAATGGATCAAGCAGGGGTGAACTGGAGCCAGTGAGGCCAATTCAGGAATGCATGAGCCATGTGAGGAGGGCACCACCTATTTCACAGCCAAAGGACAGAGGGAAATGGAATTACTGCAGGAGCGTGGCCAACCCTGGAAGTGAATAGTAGGGAAGGGATGATTAATGAAGTAGTAACAGGTTTGAAATATCCCTCCCCAAGATGAAGAACAAGAACATTTAGAACATTAGTGATCCCCACAATCCTATCAGAAAACTTGAACAAGTATAATGGTGAGGATATAGTTAACCCTCTCTTACTTATATGATGCAAAGTGTTAGAGACTGCAAAATAAATTGTATTTGTGAATGAGGACGTAGACGGACGTTTTTTTCAGCTGTGGATAGTCTTTTCTTGTTTAAAGATGTTTACACAACATCCTGCAACTTTAATGATGCATCATAGACCAGTCCATGAAATTAGCTGAATTGTATGAACAGAGGAATCAAAGGAGTAAATAACTGTGAAGTAGAAATTATCATGAAAAACAACTACAAATATACAAACCCATAAACCTTGATCCAAACTCTTGTCCTAGTGTTCATGGCCATGCCCATCTCACATGGAGGATGAACCTACATGTTCCCCATAGATTAAAGTCTCTGGAACTTTTGTAAGCCAGGGTATTTCTATTTCAGTGTCAATACCTTTCAGCCAAGTCATGCATTAACTCACAATCATAAGCAGTACAGCAATGATTAAATACAGTATTCAATCCCCTTAAAATGCTAAAGAGGGAGTCTGGCAGAACAATATTAAATCTCATCTGGAAATTTGTTAATGTATAGAGTAACATTGACAGGCCAAGATTTTCAGAAATTAAACCTATGATAAAGCTACAAAAATTAACCTAATTTCTATGGAGAAAAAATAGTTTATTGCATAACACAGAACACATAGATACAACAAAATGTAGAAATTCACATGATGAGAAAGTATTATTTTGTATGATTGAAGAAATTCTGTTATGTAAACTAATTGGTTAGAGATAATTATTTGAAAATAATAAAGCTTACTCTCCAGTTTATTACTTAATAAAATAGAATTCCAGTTTGGTCAAAAGTTTAAATACAAAAAAATCCTAACAGTTTAAGAAAAATAAATGCATAATTTTTTTGCAATTTAAAAGTAAAAAAGTATAAGAAAAGTAAACTGTTATAACAGAAAAATTTACATATTTCATTTAATAAATATTTATATTTAACAAATAAAAAATGATAATTTAAATGTTTAACAGTAAACTGAGAATACAGTTCACAGCCTTCATAGCTAAATTTCTTTTCTTTCTTTTTTTTTTTTTGAGACAGAGTCTCGCTCTGTCGCCCGGGCTGGAGTGCAGTGGCCGGATCTCAGCTCACTGCAAGCTCCGCCTCCCGGGTTTACGTCATTCTCCTGCCTCAGCCTCCCGAGTAGCTGGGACTACAGGCGCCCACCACCTCGCCCGGCTAGTTTTTTGTATTTTTTAGTAGAGACGGGGTTTCACCGTGTTAGCCAGGATGGTCTCGATCTCCTGACCTCGTGATCCGCCCGTCTCGGCCTCCCAAAGTGCTGGGATTACAGGCTTGAGCCACCGCACCCGGCCCATAGCTAAATTTCTTAATTCATAAAAGTAGATATGCACCATGATGAAGCAATGAATTACTCACTAAAAGAGCTAATTACATAAATAAACAATTTATAGAAACAACACATGTCAAAACTAAATAAATGCTTAATCTCACTCAAAATGAAACAAATGCTACTCAAAATGATAATAATATTTAAGACTGGAAATATGTTGGTGTAAGTATGAAAGTTTCTGGGGGCAATTTTGGTTGTATTCGTAAAATTTTAAAAATGTATATAATTTTATCGTAGTGATTTTATTGCCAAGAAACTCTTCCTCAAGAGTCACACACATAAATTTCAAGGTATGTGTAAATACAAATTTCACTTATATTGAAAGAACAAAAAGTAGGCTAACTGAACAATTTGCCAACTTGAAAATGGACTGAACGATTTATTGTACATTCTCACAATTTCTAAGAAGTTTATTTCTGAAAATTATATAAATTAAATTTTGAAGCAGGTAAAGGCAGTATAAAAACAAAAGTTTATAAATCCATTTAACTGATGCATGCAGATATAAATAATTGTCTGTTCAAATCTAACAGTGTATGAAACAAATAAATCATGAGCAAGTCATATTTATCCAGAAATGGAAGAATAATTCAGTAATAAATAATCTATCAGTGCAATTTGCTGAATTTAAACAGAAAATCTTATATCAGTAGATTTAGAAAAAGCATTTGATAATGTTCATTATTTATGATTTTAAAAAAGTCACAGCAAATTTGGAATAAAAAAGAACTTTTTTAACAAAGTAAGAATTGTATATCAAAAATCTATCACAAATATTTACTTAATGGGGACAAGCCAAGCAAGTGTATTTTCACTGCAATTGTTCAACAGAGAATAGAATTCCTAGCCAATGTTGTAAGAAGTTAAAAAAAAAAATACAGCAGTGCAATTATTTTAAGGGAAAAGGCAAACATCATTATTTGCAAATGACAGCCTCATCTACAAACCACAACAAATATAACCAACAGAAAAACTACAATAAGTAATGAGAGTTGAACAAATTTATTGCATAAATGACTAACTTACCAAAATAGTGCAATTTGTAGTAAAATAATAGAAAATGAAATATTCACAATACAACCTACAATAAAATTTTTGATAATTATCAAATATACATAAAGGCATAAAAGACCTGAATACAGGATCCTAAAAGATCCAAATAAATTAATGAGATGGCATATTATAAAAATATCAATTTCCCAAATATTAATTTATGAATTCAGTGCTACCTTAATTAAAATTTTAGCTGGATCTTGAGGAGCTCAAGAATCTTCTTTTGAAATTCAGATAGGAAAATAAAGATCCAAAGACAGTTAAGAAAGTTGGAAAAGGTTTAAAATAGCAATAACAACTTTCATGAAAATCCCAATTTCATGAAGGCAGGGATTTTTTTCTGTTTTGCTTACTGTTAATTTTCATTCTCTAGAATCATGCTTGGCACATAAGACACAATAAATATTTGCTGGATGCGTGAAAACTGCAAACAGCATGCTACTGGCACAAACTTACCCCATGGAAATTACAGACCAGAAAGATACATGAGCTTGACATAAGCAAATGATCGTATGTATAATCCATCATATCAAAAGGGAGATACAGGGTGCAATGGATTCTTATAGAAGGAATTAACCTGCTCATTATCCTAGGATTGGACTTGTAAACAGATAATTGGAAATTGTGAATGACTCTTTCCACAATTTAGCATAGGCAATGTTCTGGATGGACACCATTGCATTGCACTTAGAGAGCTGTTAAGGGTAACAACATGATACACTTGGCTAAAGCACAAAATAGACCATTTCCATGATATACGGCCTTTAAACATTAAATGTTTGAACAATATTCAGAGACATCTTAGATTTCTAGGATCCAAGATTCAGTGTATAAGGAAATAATGATCTGGAGTAACGAATAAGCAGCTATTTCTTACTATCAAATAGTAGTTGGAATACTATATGTGTAACTTTCATCAAATTTTGCTACTTTTTACATGTAAAATAATTACTAAAATAGTTTCAAATACTCCAAATATTGCTATAGAACATTTAGGTGACATAATTCAGATTAATATCTCAAAGCTGTTGTTCCAAACACAAAACTGCTAAGCAGTTCAGCATCTTGGAGTCGGTACAATCACTTTGTGGGGGGTCTCCTTGCATCCACATATTTAGCCCAAGTTTTAAGTTTATTTTCGAATGGATTTGTGTTCTCCTTGCCCCAAGAATCCAGGCATTGTGAGCAACATTTGGCATAATTCCACCCGCCGGTCCTCAGCAAGTGGAGACCTTAGGGCATTTCATTCACGATATTTCGAACGCTCCTCTGTTGACGAGGACATTATATGCTTTCTCCTATCAAGCTTATGATAGAATTTTCCCCATTTTCTCACCTGCAAAATTAATTACACAGTACTAGTTTTACCTGGAAAAGTCTTCACATTTGGAGCAGAAGCCAACTGCTTCAATGAAAGATACAACGAATAGTCAGGCCAGCTTGCATTCACTAAGCAATACGTAGAGGATACTGTTATGCTCATGCCGTTTCTTCACCTCCATAGCTGGGATTTATGGCAGTTAAAGCATTATCTAAATGAGCAGACGAAAAAATAAAGTGAAAGTCTCTTACATGACTAACTGTAAAATATCATAAAACAAATAAATTAATTCAATTGCATGCTCCAAATGACATTTTCAGAGCATTGCTTTTGGTTAACGTCTTTGTGAAAGAAGAATTGCTAGGCTCCACAGAAAGGAGTGCATTTTGGAAACTGTTTCTTGATCATTGTCACTGATATGTTTCCAATTTACAAAATGCTCTGCCTAGAAATGAAGAGTGCCCTTTGCTGTTCTGTGTGTGGCAAAAAATGTTTTATTGGGGCTATATTTTCTGAAATGGTGAAAGTTTATCTGCACCATTTCTAACTGCAGGGGATTCGGAATGAGTGAAGTAGGGAGGAAATGAGCAAATATTCATGGATAATGTCAAGAATGTTCAAGTTTTCTGATCTCATGAAATAATCTAATGTTTCCTATCAGGAGAAGAAGAACAGCGTTTCATGCCAGTTACGGGATAAGAGGAGCACACTATCAGATGAGAGGTGTTTCTAGGGTTGTGAACCTGACAATTGAGAGATTTTATCAAAAAAAAACTTCCCTCATGCTTTCAAGATGGTGTATTTAGAGAATAGTAATGGGAGGAGAAATGTTTAGGTCAACGGACTACAGCATAAGAAGGGCTGTTACCCACTCTCTGGGATATAAACGTCTGTCATCTGAGACTATAACAAAGGGAATCCAGGTTTAAGAAAGGTTAACTCACATGCACCGTGTTCTGAGAGGCTACTCATCCTCCTCCCCCAGACCACCAGGGATACACTGCATGGCAGTTTACCTTTCTTAAACCTGGATTCCCTTTTATATAGTCTCACATAACGGAATATCCTGTGTTTCCAGAGATCCTGACTAGAGAAGCTTGGAGAAACCTGAGGCCCAGCTCTCCCCGATTTGAGTTAGATGGCCTGGGCACGGGACCTGCTGTGTTTGTGACGTTAAGATCGTGAATGGGCAGTGCTACCGTTGCTGCTTTCTTCTCTCTAAAATTTTCTAGGAAGGCCTGTCTACTTAGAGCATTAGCAGACTGCAAAAAGAAAGTGTTCCAAAACACTCACTCATTATTTCAACACATATTTATCAAACAGTTAGTCTGTATATTTAGAGAAAAATAGACCAGATTGTCGTTTACCACTGCTCAGGATTTTGTGAATATAATGGTGAGAGAAGCAGGGGAAAGGCCTGCTTTCTGAACATGTCTTTGAGTGACAAATGTCAGAAAATCAGTAACGAATATTAATGAACACAAAATGAATCCAGGTGGTGATAAGTACTACTATGAGTTTTTTGAGTAACCTTGATGTAAGTAGGATCCTGGAGGAAGCAGATAGATCAAGATAATCTGGGTTATTCAGGGAAGGATTCTCTGAGGAGGTGATGGTGCCCTAAGACCCCAGTGGTGAGAGTGAGCAGCCAGGTGTAGATGAGGGGTGCACTCCAGGCAAAGAGATGGGGAGCAAAGGCATTGAGGCAGAGTGAGGTGGACTTGCCTGAGAGACAGGAAGGCCAGGTGACGGTGGGCAGTGAATTAAGGAAGAGTGTGGGACGAGATGCCGTGGTCTGCAGGTACCTAATCCAAGGCTAGCAGGACGAGGCAAAGTGTGTGCTTTATTTTCAAACGACAACAGGGATGCTGGAGGGTTCCCAATAGAGGAACAAAATGATCTGATAAAGTTATTGAAAATCCCTCTGGCTATGGTGGAAAATGATTCTAACATGGGGGAAAAAAGAACGAGAGAGAAAGAACAGCTAACATTCAATTCTCATTGCAGCTACCGCGAGCTACCACAAATTTAACGCAACACACACGCATTATCTTATAGTCCTGGAAGTTCAGAGTTCAAAATCAGTCCCACTAGGCTACAGTCAAGTTGTTGGCAGGACCATGTTCCTTCTGGAGGCTCCAGGGGAGAATCCGTGCCTAGGCTTTTCAGGATGACTGTGGTCTTCACCTGGAGTGACCCTATTTCACACATCCTCCACCTTTCCCTCTGCTTCCCTCATTCCTTCTTCTCACTCCAATGTCCTACCGACCTCTCATAAGGAACTTTGTGAGGACACTGGGACCATGTGGATTACCCAGGACACTCTCCCCATCTCAAGAGGCTAATTTAGTCACACTTGCAAAGTCTCCCTTTCCATATAAAGTAACAATCACAGGTTTTGGGGATTAGAAAGTGGAGACCTTTGAGGGTCCTTATTCTGCTGACTACAGAATGCTGAAAGCGTAGCTTCTTATAAGGATCTTCGTGAACAGAATCAGGGTGGTCTAGGGTGGTCACAGCCAAAATAAAATCAATCACAAAGACTTGGGATACATTTTTTCTGACCTGACAGGAGTTCCTGATTGGCCATGAAGGGGTGAAGAAAAACAAGAAATAAAAGATAATTCACACCAGAGGTTTTCAAACTGTATCTCAGGCTCTATGACCAACAAGGTCAAAAGAACTTCCATTATAATTCCTGTGGGGTGGTTCATCTTTTCACTCTCATTTCCTCATGAGCTTGCCGCAGCCTCTCCATGAACTCGGTGCCTTGAAACGGCATCTGCACCATGACGGCTACTGTGTGCTGGTGATTTCAAAGCTCTCTGTTTAAAATTCCAACATGGTAAGTAGCTAGAGATAGAATTTACAAAACAGACACTTTTTGAAATCCTCAACTTTTTAAAACTACGAAGACATCGTCATAACAGAAAGGTTGAAAACTGCTGGCGTATGTTTTGATTGAACACAGGAGTAACATTTATGAGATAGAAAAGATAAGGTGTGAAATGAAATTGTGGGAAAGTCAAGAGTTCCAAGAGTTCTGCCAAACATCATGAAGCAAAAACATTATGTAATATATTCTGAACGAACCTTAGACAAGTTGTGTGCTGGATATTAGGTTTTACTATCCTTGTTAATGTAGCCAATATAAACCCATCTACCTGGAGCAAAGACATAATGGGTCCCAGCTAAAATATAGTCAGCACTGCTAAATATCTCAGACATATGCTGGTTTCTAGAAACAAAAAAAAAAAAAAAAAAAAAAAGGGAGTAAGACAATAAGTCCATCATAATCCCTGTCCTCATAAAACATATATCCCTCCAAGGTTGTATGTTTTATGTGAGCAGGGATTATCATGGTCTTATTGTTTCACTCATTTTCTGACCCTAGAAAACAGCTATGAGCTGTGAGTTGAGGGAAGCAGTTAAGATCAAAGTGCCTTTCAGGAACCCCAAATTCTCTAGTATGTCTGGAGAGATGAGTGATGCCATGGAAGAGATATGATAGCAATATCCATATGAAAAAGACTTGGTGGATGAAGGTCAGGAGATTGAACTTCATCTCCAGATGGCGGGAAGCTAGAGTGTGCTCGGTAGACTAAGATCGATAATTGTCAAGTGGCTGAGTAAGTAAAGAGATTTGCCATCTGTGGATGAGACAATTTTAGGAACCTCTTAAGTGTTAGGAGAGGATCTTATTCATGTTTGAAGAAACAATAACACCGTGCTGGTACACAGAATCTGTTCACAATGTTCATATATGTTTGTCTAAACTGAAGAAAGATGTAATTGGATTTCTAATACATCTTAAATGTCAGGTTTTATTTTCTAGCTAACAAATGATTATTTTCACCAGAGAAAATAAGTAAAATTCATTCTAACCCAGCTCCAACTTCAACCCACTCATGCATCCAGATACAAATTTCCTATTTACCCACAGCTATTCTCTTTTCATAATCATAATAATCTGATTTCTATCTCTGATAGATATATAAATAAATGTAGGTACTTATAATAAATAAACGCCTTTATCAAGTTTCAGGGTTTCATTTTATTTTTAGAAACCAGTTTTACAATGGAGTCATATCCCTGTGCAAGAGTGACTATGGTAGAAGCAATCCTCAATGGTACAACAATACAGCAATGATTCTTGGCTGGGGACTGGGGGAAAGCATTGTGTCTTAACCTCTCATGTATAATTACTGCATTTATAAAAGACAAAGGTTTTCTTGGAGTAGCCCTCATAAAATGTCATACAAACTCACCCTTTCTTGTCAGGTCACCCCCAGCTTGACCATTGCTCTGGCTAAAAATTCTGACTTCAGTGATTGCTGTGGTTCATGTGCACCTGGAGTTCTGAGTTACATCCAAAAGTCACCTGAGAAATCACACCCCTATGCATGCTGCTTTCTAATCTAAGCAATGCAAATCAGTGGGATTTGTAATAAAGGTTGTCTTTGGTTGGAATATCAAGTTACTGTAGGGCAATGGGAAAGTAAAGTTTCAGAGTTAAATTTCTTTGGATAGCTTCAAAGGACATTGTTACTGATTGATATTAGAGGTGGATAAATTAATTCACACAGTCATGCACTCATTCAACAAATACTTATCAAGATTCTACTATGTGTAAAAAATTATACTAGCAACAGGGAATTGGAAAATCAACAAGACAGGCAAGGGAGCTATGGTTAAGGAATAGGGAAATATAAATCAGTAATTGTGCAATTATTTAATTACATGTGTGACTGGCGCTGCTATGGAGACATAAGGACACCATCAGAAAGGGAAACAGTAGAATCTAGTCCTACAGACTTCCCATTCTGAGGATCCTAGCAGGAACTTTATCTCTGTAAAATTTCTAAGCCTCTGAAAAAGCAACCTGCAGATGTAGCTGGCTCAGCAGATGACCTCCTGGTGAAGAGTTTCAGTGTCACCTAGCTCTGTGGGTCCAAGTCTTCATTTGCATTTTGGTATTATGACTCCTTATTTTTGCCAGATTTTGTTCTATTTGAAAGGTATTTTAAAACATTCATCATAAAGTTTAGGGAGATCTGACAAGATGGCCAAATAGAAACAGCTATGGTCTACAGCTCCCAGCGAGACCAATGTGGAAAGCAGGTGATTTCTGCATTTCCTACTGAGGTACCTGATTCATCTCATTGGGACTGGTTAGACAATGGGTGCAGTCCACCTAGGGTGAGCAGAAGCAGGGTGCGGCATTGCCTCACCCAGAAATCACAAGGGGCCGAGAACCTCCCTCCTCTAGCCAAAGGAAGCCATGAGGGACTGTGCTATCCAGCCCAGATACTATACTTTGCCCATGGATTTTGCAACCTGCAGACAGGAGATTTCCTCATGTGCCTATACCACGTTGGCCCTGGGTTTCAAGTACAAAACTGGGCGGCTGTTTGTGCAGACACTGAGCTAGCTGCAGGAGTTTTTTTTCATACCCCAATGGTGCCTGGAATACCAGGGATACAGAAACGTTTACTGCCCTGGAAAGGGGGCTGAAGCCAGGGAACCAAGTGGTCTTCCTCAGCAGGTCCAACCCCCACAGAGCCCAGCAAGCTAAGATCCCTGGTTTTGAAGTTCTCACTGCCAGCACAGCAGTCTGAAGTCAACCTGGGATGCTCGAGCTTGGTGGGGGAAGGGGTATCCAGCATTATTGAGGCTTGAGTAGGTGGTATTCCCCTCACAGTGTAAATGAAGCCACCAGGAAGTTTGGACATTGTGGAACCTACCACAGCATGCCAAAGCTGCTGTGGCCAGACTGCCTCTCTAGATTCTTCCTCACTGGGCAGGGCATCTCTGAAAGAAAGGCAGCAGACTAACTCCCATTTCCCTAGGGCAGAAGACCTCAGGGAAGGGGCGGCTGTGGGCACAGCTTCATCTGACTTAAATGTTCCTGCCTGCTGGCTCTGAAGAGAGCAGCAGATCTCCCAGCACAGCGCTTGAGCTCTGCTAAGGGGCAGACTGCCTCCTCAAGTGGGTGCCAGACCCCCATGCCTCCTGACTGGGAGACACCTCCTATCAAGGATTTACAGACACCTCATACAGGAGAGCTCTGGCCGGAATCTGGTGGGTGCTTCTCTGGGATGAAGCTTCCAGAGGAAGGAGCAGGCTGCAATCTTTGCTGTTCTGCAGCCTCCCCTCATGATACCCAAGCAAACACAGTTTGGAGTGGACCACTGCAAACTCCAGCAGACCTGCAGAAGAGGGGCCTGACTGTTAGAAGGAAAGCTAACAAACAGAAAGCAATAACATCAACATCAACAAAAAGGATGCTCCCACAAAAACTCCATCCAAAGGTCATCAGCGTCAAAGATCAAAGGTAGATACATTCAGGAAAATGAGAAAAAAACAGCACAAAAATGCTGAAAATTCCACAAGTCAGAATGCCTCTTCTCCTCCATAGGATCACAACTCCTCACCAGCAAGGGCACAAAACTGGATGGAGAATGAGTTTGATGAATTGCCAGAAGTAGGCTTCAGAAGGTGGGTAATAACAAACTCATCTGAGCCAAAGGAGCATGTTCTAACCCAATGCAAGGAAGCTAAGAACCTTGATGAAAACTTACAGGAACTGGTAACGAGAATAACCAGTTTAGAGAAGAAGACAAATCACCTGATGGAGCTGAAAAACACGGCACAAGAACTTAATGAAGCATAATACACAAACATCAACAGCTGAATCGATCAAGCAGAAGAAAGGATATCAGAGAGTGAAGATCAACTTAATAAAATAAAGCATCAAGACAAGAAGACAAGATTAGAGAAAAAAGAATGAAAACAAATGAACAAAGCCTCCAAGAAATATGGGACTATGTGAAAAGAGCAAACCTATGATAAATTGGTGTACCTGAAAGTGACGGGGAGAATGGAACCAAGTTGGAAAACATACTTCAGGATAATATCCGGGAGAACTCCTCCAACCCAGCAAGACAGGCCAACATTCAATTTCAGGAAATATAGAGAACACCACTGAGATAATCCTTGAGAATTGCAATCCCAAGACACATAATTGTCAGATTCCCAAGGTTGAAATGAAGGAAAAAATGTTAAAGGCAGCCAGAGAGAAAGGCCAGTTTACCTACAAAGTGAAGCCCATTAGACTAACAGCAGGTCTCTCTGCAGAAACCCTACAAGCCAGAAAAGAGAGTGAAGGCCAATATTCAACATTCATAAAGAAAAGAATTTTCAAACAGGAATTTCATAACCAGTCAAACTAAGCTTCATAAGCGAAGGAGAAAAAAAAAATCTTTTTCAGATGAGCAAATGCTAAGGGATTTTTCACCACCAGGCTTCCCTTACAAGAGGTCCTGAAGGAAGCACTAAATACAGAAAGGAACAACCAGTACCAGCAACTGCAAAAACATAACAAATATAAAGACCAATGACACTATGAAGAAACTGCATCAACTAATGTGCAAAATAACCAGCTAGAATCATAATGACAGGATCAAATTCACACATAACAATATTAACTTTAAATGTAAATGGGCTAAATGCCCTAATTAAAAGACACAGGTTGGCAAATTGTATAAAGTGTCAAGACCCATCAGTGTGCTGTATTCAGGAGACCCATCTCACGTGCAAAGACACACATAGGCTCAAAATAAAGACATAAAGGAAGAGTTACCAAGCAAATGAAAAGCAAAAAAAAAAAAAAAAAAAAGCAGGGTTGCAATCCTGGTCTCTGATAAAACACTGTAAACCAACAAAGATCAAAAGGGACAAAGAAGGGCATTACATGATGATAAAGGGACTGATGCAACAAGAAGAGCTAACTATCCTAAATATATATGCACCCAATACAGCAGCACCCAGAGTCATAAAGCAAGTCCTTAGAGACCTAAAGCAGACTTAGACCCCCACACAATCATAGTGGGAGACTTTAACAACCCACTGTCAATATTAGACAGATCAATGAGGCAGAAAATTAATGAGGATATTCAGGATTTGAACTCAGCTCTGAACCAAGTGGACCTAATCGACATCTACAGAACCCTCCACCCCAAATCAACAGAATATACATTCTGCTCAGCACATCACACTTATTCTAAAATTGAACACATAATTAGAAGTAAAACACTCCTTAGCAAATGCAAACTAATGGGAAATCATAAACAAACAGTCTTCTCAGACCACAGGAGCAAGGCAAATTATAACTCAGGATACAGAAATTCACTCAAACAACACAAACTACATGGAAATTGAACAAACTTGCTCCTGAAGGACTACTGGGTAAATAACAAAATAAGGCAGAAGTAATAAGTTTCTTTGCAAACCCAATGGAAAACAAAGACACAACATACCAGAATCCTGGGACACAGCTAAAGCAGCTGTTTAGAGGAAATTTATAGCACTCAGTGCCCACATCAGAAACTGGGAAAGATCTAAAATTGACACCCTAACATCACTATGAAAATAACCAGAAAAGCAAGAACAAACAAATTCAAAAGCTAGCAGAAGACAACAAATAACTAAGATCAGAGTAGAACTGGAGATAGAGACACGAAAAATCTTTCAAAAAATCAATGAATCCAGAAACGTGTTTTTGAAAAGATTTACAAAATACATAGACTGCTAGCCAAACTAATAAAGAAGAAAAGAAAGAAGAATCAAATAGACACAGTAAAACATGATAAAGGGGATATCACCACTGATCCCACAGAAATGAAAACTACCATCAAAGAATACTATAAACACCTCTATGCAAATAAACTAGAAAATCTAGAAGAAATGGATAAAGTCCTGGACACATACACCCTCCCAATACTGGACAAGGAAGAAAGTCTAATCCCTGAAAGCTCCAAAAACAAAGGATTATAAATCATTCTACTATAAAGACACATGCATACATATGTTCATTGCAGCACTATTTACAGTAGCAAAGACTTGGAATCAACCCGAATGCCCATCATTGATAGACTGGATAAAGAAAATGTGGCACATATACACCATGGAATACTATGTAGCCATAAAAAAGAATGAGTTCATGTCCTTTGCAGGGACATGGATGAAGCTGGAAACCATCATTCTCAGCAAACTAACACAGGAACAGAAAACCAAACATCACATGTTCTCACTCATAAGTGAGCTGAACAGTGAAAACACATGGACACAGGGAGGAGACCATCACACACCGTGGCCTGTCAGGTGGTGAGGGGAAGGGGAGAAATAGCATTAGGACAAATATCTAATGCATGTGGTGCTTAAAACCTAGATGACGGGTTGATGGTTGCAGCAAACCACCGTGGCACATATATACACATGTAACAAACCTGCACATTCTGCACATGTATCCCAGAACTTTAAGTATTTAAAAAAAAATGTATCCATTTATAAGGGAATCGTTTTTTTCAAGTAACAAGCTTGCCTTAGGAGCAAACATCGAAGTGTGCTTAGAGTCAGTGTTGCTTGGGTGAGGTAACATGAGAGCCAGAGCATAGTGACTGTGGCTAAATGATGCCACATCCCAGCACTTGATATGCAGGACCTTACGCTAGTCTTACTGGCTGTGGTGTTTTTCCTGAGGGCTTTGGGTAGCCCTGAATGACATGACACAGTCAGATTTGTATTTTGAGTAGACAGTCCTGTGGTCAATGTGGAGAGTGTATTGGAAAGGGGCATAAGTGCACCATTCTCACCAGGTAGGAAAATTTTGCAGTAGACAGGCTAGAGGTGAAGATAGGTTGGACTAAACAGATGACAGTGAACAAGGGGAAGGAATAATATTTGAAAACATTTTGGATATGGAGAATTTGTAGATGTCCCATATACATCGCAGGCTACTTGCTGGAGCTATGAGGAAGAGGATGACCTCACAGATGATAATGAGAACATAGATAAGAACCCAATTTGGGAAGATGATGAGACACACTGAGTTTACAGAATTTTACTCTGATATGACTGTGAAACAGCTGAACACAGTATACCACTAAGTAGCTCAACATGAATAAATATGGATATTTAATATTTATCTATCATTTATGTTTATATTACATTCAAGAGCTCAGAGCAAATGTATTCTTACTAGAGAATCTTTGATTTTTTTGTAGGGGCAAAGCATTCTTATTTATCATTTTAAATAATAGTTTCTAATAAGTAATATGACTCTAGCATTTTAATTTCAGTGATTTGATTCCATAAGAATTGTGTTTCCACCTTCCCAAAGTCCTATTAAATTCAAACTCTTAAAGGCAGAAAAAACAACAAAAATATCACACAAAATATTTTTGCTTACTAAAGAAAGGAAATCAATACATGTGAATGTCATCTTGGCACCACATCACATCCACAGCTCTAACAACCCGAAAACAAAACTCAGAAGAGGATTGGTTGTTATTCGAATTTTTGTATCTGCCTATGTCATTTTAAGGACAGTTTCCCTTATATTGGCCTGTTATCAAATACACAGGAGAGTAAACCCTACTGGTATCTGAATATAGCAAAGAAAATAGATTTAAGTGATTACATGTTTTTAAATGACAATTTAACATCCGAGTGGAAATTGTACTTTACTAAGATACCTTATTTCAACGTCCACCTAAATCTGCTTTTCAATTGCAAATCTCTTGAAAAAATGGAAACAATATTACAACACCAGAACAAAAATAATACGATCAGCAAATTGGAAATTCCAAGTAACACCTCAAAGATGGAAGGCAAAAGAACCAGGGTAGAGGAGAAGTAGAAGTTGGGAAGCTATAGCTAAAAAAATGTCCAGGAAGACGCTTCAGCGAGGGCCAGAAAGTTGAAGTGAATCACAAATTAATAAAAGAGTCAAAGAGAAAGGGCTGCCTTTAGGGAAATTATCTGGAGCTTACTTGCTTTAAAAACTGCATTTAGTTTAGCAGGAAGTCACTTTGTGGCCCTCAACTTGTAAGGAATCTCAGATAATGGAGCAATTTTCTCCCAGGGCGGGACTCCCCATATGGCTTGCTAAACCACATTGAGTGGTTGGGTTGGAGAGGGATTATAGCGTGGGAAGGAAAGTTACAGAGTGAAGCCTAAAGTTTCCCAGACTGCATAAAAGAGAGTAGAGGAAGAAGAAAAAGAAGACAGTAAATAGCTGTATTTTAATACTTATTAATCTATCGTGAACTGCAATAACTTCTCTTTAATGACAAATTGAGTAAAAATGAATAAGAATATGGGAGTTTGGTATAGCACAATAAGCATGCTTGAGCTTATAGATATACTCAGAAAGACACACACACAACTGCAAAAATTCATATGCAATAACGAGAAAACAGAGATAGATACTTTACAAAGACACTTGGAAACTATCCAACATTAATTGTGGAATAGGCATCAAAGTTTCAGTAAGTAAACAAACTTAACGGAGAATATATTTTCTAACCATAGCACAACACAGTAAATATTATAAATTAAAAGAAAACATACCCTTACATACCTTTACTAGCAAATAAAATATTAACAATAACTGAATTATGTATTCAACTCATGAAGATAAAACATATCCAGTATAGTAAATACAAAGGTAGAATGAAAGAATTGATAAAACTTGAAGAAGAAATTAATGTAAAACAAAATCGTAGATCTTATTAATGAATCTAAAACTGGTTCTTTGAAAAAAAATTCATTGAAAATTACAAAACTTTTGTAAGTGTGATAAAACCACACACATTTCATGAAAAATAAGAGCACTAGAGAGATGGAAAAAATGGAAAATTATAATGCATATCTAACAGCAGAAACTTCAAAATGTAGAAAATTGTGTTATCAAAATGGTTCAAGAAAATAGAAAGCTGAAATAACACCATGAACTATTACAAATAGTTTTATATGTGCACATTTCAAAGTACATAAACTATTATAATGGCAGTATTGGCTCAAAATATTGATCAATAACACAGAAATAGTTCAGAAACACAGCCATGTATATATGAATTTATGATAAAGGTAGCATTTCAAATCAGTGGGAGGAGGACGGACCCCTATAATTTAAAAACATTTGAGACACTTCCATTTATCATGCACATAATTAAATTCTTGTTGACTAAAAGTATAAATGTTCTTAAAATGTGTGCGTGTATTTAAAATATGAGATTATTTTGTGGCATTTATCCTGGGGTAATTGGGTTTGAGAGCCTCAACCCCAGAAGCAGAAGTTGTCATTGATTTGGGTACGTTAAATTATAAACCTGCAAGTCAGAAAAGCCATCACAAATAGAAGATAAGTGAATGACTAAGAAAAGGGTTGGAGTTTACATGACTGGAGCAATGTTAGTAATTACAATGATGAAAGGTACCTAAAATTTAGTTTTATTTATTTTTTACTATGTAATTTATTTATTTGTATTTCAATAGCTTTAAGGATACAAGTGATTTTTAGTTACATGGATTAATTGTGTAGTGGTGACATCTGGGATTTTAATGTACTCATCATCCAAGTAGTGTATATTGTACCCAATAGGTAGTTTGTTATCCCTTTGCCCTCTCCCAACCGCCCCTCTTCTGAGTCTACAGTGTCCATTATACCAGCCTGTACCTACAATTTTAAAAGGAAAAAAAATGAACAAGGCTGTCTGAAATTTGTTTTGAAAAAATAAAATCTAGTAATCTGAAAAGACTGATTAAATATACTTCACCTTCCAATAGTCACAAAACTTATGTTTCGCGTTATAATATTGTTTAATGTCAGTGAAATAAACCACATTAATATGGGTGAAGAAGGATTTATTTTTTGATTAAGGAATATCTATTCTACAAAATACTATAGAAGCATCACTTAAGGTGTTTACAATTTTTCTTATTGTAAACATCTTTATACAAACATTTTAGTGCATATGACCTATGCTTACCGTGAATAAATCTCTGCAGAGCAGATTGGTAGGGCAATGATTATACATATATTTAAAATTCTGATTAAAATTTAGAAATTGTTTTTCAGAAATACACTTGCTAATTGAGATTCCCACAAATTGTGCATTAGATCATAGCTACATAACATTTCTTCTTATTCATATCATTTATTATACCAATAATTGAATTTTGAAAATAGAACTCATTCCTTTTCAACTAAAACTTTTATTTATATATCATTTTAATTATATAAAGTTATTTCTTTATAAGAAATATTCAGAAGTAAAATTACTGGGTTGAATGTTAAGCATATCTATGATTCTTGCTCTGCATTACCAGATTGTTTTCCAAAAGTTTTAGGGCACTGCTTTTACCCAAACATTAACAGCATTTGTTGTCAAGTTTACTGTTTTACAGATCTGCTCACTTAAAATAAAGATATATTTATAACAAAAATAAAATCTAAAAAATTTTAAATATATGAGAAAAAAATAAAAGAAGTGTATCTTGCTATTTAGAGCTAACCACTCTAATGCTTGCTTGGTTGACATACTTCCAGATGTTTCTGTGATGCACTTTTATGTAAGTGTATGTGTAATTTTTCCTTAAAAGCAAGGAGTGTTCCACACAGGCTCTACTGGAACTTCTTATAAATGTATAGTACATTGTAAATATTTTTACAAATTTTAAACACTCCTCTATTTCTACCACATAATATCTTTTTTAAAATTTTTACTTTAAGTTCTGAGATACATGCGCAGAATGTGCAGGTTTGTTGCCCAGGTATACACGTGCCATGGTGGTTTGCTGCACCTATCTGCATCCACCAACCCATAATCTAGGTTTTAAGCCCCACATGCATTAGGTATTTGTCCTAATGCTTTCCCTCCCCTTTCCCACAACCCACCGACAGGCCCCATTGTGTGATGTTCCCCTCCCTAGGTCCATGTGTTCTCATCATTCAACTCCCATAAGTGAGAACATGGGGGTTCAGTTTTCTGTTCCTGTGATAGTTTGCTGAGAATGATGGCTTCTGGCTTCATCAATGTCCCTGCAAAAGAGATGATCTCATACTTTTTTATGGCTGCATAGTATTCCATGGTCTATAACATAATATCTTACTGATATTTTACCTATTTAAGTGTCACATACTTTACTTAACCAATTACCTATTTTGGAAAATTTGAATCAAAATTGTGTGGCATCCACTTTCTGATAAACAAAACAAAAAAATTACAAAGGAGAATGAATAAAATTAAATTATTGCATCAAATTAATGATTTATGCAACCATTATAAACATAAGTGTCACAATTATGCATCAGTGAATGTAATATTTGTAATAGAATATTAAATGGAAAAACTAAACCAAACTCTTTGTGCAATGTGATTTTATTGACTTTAAGCTATTTAAACCTCTATACTGACAGAAATCAAGAAAAATAAAGAAGTTTTACACTGCATAAATATGAAAATTGTATTTGTAAGGTTTCTGTTATTTTACTTTAAAGGCAACTTAGTTTCAGATGTACTGACCATTATTTAATATTTTTATTTTCAGGTATAAATATGGAAACATTAAGTTTAAGGGATTTCCTAATAGCCCAAACCAAAGTGGAAAACTTAAGTGAGATATGTAAAAGTTATAGAGTGTCTTTTAAAAAATAATTGTCTAACACATACAAAATATTCTGCTTAAATAAATAGCTTTAAAATGATTGTCTAAAATACCTATTTTATTTTACATTTTCTATGCTACATTGCCTTGAAATGTCATTATATTTAGCATTTATAAAAAAATCTTAGGCAATTTTAGTATTTTGCCAGAGTTTTTGTAGACTCTAGTTTAGATCTGGAATTCTTCAGATGATGAATATCTGAACTCTACAGCTTCTAATTAGCCTCACAAATTTGAATACAGGCATGACATTTACATCTAGAATTTTGGAAGCAAGAACCATTAGTGATTCAACAAGTAGAGTGCTGTTTTACCTATAATGTCAAAGGACAGTTTGAAAATGCTAGAAATTTCTAAATCAGAAATCTTATTATTCATGTGAAAGCTACTATTATATTCCTGAAACCAAGACAAAAAAATAGCTTTGTTTAGCATTTTATTATACATGAACATTAAGTATTTACAAATATCTCTCTGTTTTATAGCCTCTAATATGTAGAAATTTTCAGGCTAAAGATCTTTGTTTTGTTCTTCAGTGGTTTTAAAATTCTTTAGAGGCAGTAAATTAAATTTATTAACAGTGATTGCATAACAATAAAGTAATAAGATGTCTATTATTGAAAAAAATCTCCCTTGTATTACAGTCAGACTCACCACTCTCTTAGAACAACATATTTCAAGGTAGGAGACAGCTTGACTAAATGTGCCTCTTTGAGTCCATCTCCTGAAAATTGCTATAGCTTGAGACCCAGTTTGTCCATGTGAAATGTAGAGGTAGCTTCTTTGTGGTCATCTTTGGGACCAATGTGAGTCACCTCCAAAGCTCTACTCACTATGGTAAGAGTGTTAATTAATATGACTGGAATGTATCACTTGACCATAACTTAGTTTGGATGTCCCTTCTAAATCTCATGTTGAGGTGTAATCCTCAGTGTTGGAGGTGGGGCTTGGTGGGAGGTATTCGGGTCGTGGGGGTGGATCCTTCATGCCTTGGTGCTGTCCTCATAGTAGTGAGTGAGTTCTCATGAGATCTGGTTGCTTAAAGTATGTGGAACCTCCCCCACTGATATGATTTGACTCTGTGTCTCCACCCAGTCCTCATTTCAAATTGTAATTCCCAGTGTTGGAGTAGAGGCCTGGTGAGAAGTGATTAAATAAAGGGGGCAGACATCACCTTTGCTGTTCTCATGACAGAGGTTTTATGAGATCTGGTTGTTTGAAAGTGTGTAACAGTTCCCCATTCATGCTCTCTCTCTTTCCTCTCTCTCTCTCTCCTGCCATCACATGAAGATGTGTTTGCTTCTCCTTCACCTTTCTGCCATGATTGTAAGTTTCCTGAGGCCTCCCATCCATACTTCCTATACAGCCTGTGGAACTTTGAGTCAATTAAACCTCTTTTCTTTGCAAATTACTGAGTCTCAGGTAGTTCTTTATAGCAGTGTAGAAATGGCCTAATACACCCACTGTGTCTTGCTCCTGTTCTGCCATGTGAGACACTTGCTCCCCCTTCACCTTCTGCCATGATTGAGAGCTCCCTGAGGTTTCACCAGAAGCTGAGCAGATATCAGCTCTACATTTTCTGTACAGCCCGCAGAACTGTGAGCCAATTAAGACTCTTTTCTTTATAAATTATCTAGTCTCAGGCAGTTCTCTATAACAACACAATAACAGCCTAGTACAGACCATATCATGAGCCACTTTGTCAACCACATCCTAAGCATATTTGGATGACAGCAAAAGACAATCATGAATAATCCCTTTACATTCAGCCCCTTAAAATGGTCTTAAATGGTAAGAGACATGACTTAGATCTCTTCTGAAGTATTCACTTCAGAGATTTGTAACTATGGCATAGTTTAATACGGTGCGAACGTGCCCAGCTCATGCTTTTGGAAAACATCCCTAAAAAGAATAATAGATATGATTTTGCTGTGTCCCCACCCAAATGTCATCTTGAATTGTAGCACTTACAATTCCCATGTGTTGTGGAAGGGACATGGTAGAAGATAATCGAATCATGGGGGTGGTTTATCCCATATTGTTCTCATTATAGTCAACAAACCTCATGAGATCTGATGGTTTTATAAGAGGTTTCCCCTTCTGCTTGTCTGTTTTTTCTCTCTTTCCTGCCACCATGTAAGATGTGACTTTGCTCCTCCTTTGCCTTCTGCCATAATTGTGAGGCCTCCCCTGCCATGTGGAACTGTGAGTCCACTAAAAATATTTTCTTTATAAATTACCCAGTCTTGGTCGTTATTAGCAGTGACAGAACAGACTAATACAGTACATTGGTAACAGTAGAGTAGGGTGCTGCTCTAAAGATACCCAGAAATGTGGAAGCAACTTTGGAACTGGACAAAAGGCAGAGGTTGGAACAGTTTGGAAGGCTCAGAAGAAGATAGGTAAATGTAGGAAAGTTTTAAACTTCCTAGAGACTTGGAGGGCTCAGAAGATAGGAAAATGTGGGAAAGTTTGGAACTTCCTAGAGATTTGTCGAATGACTTTGACCAAAATGCTGATAGTGAGATGGACAATAAGGTCTAGGCTAGGGTGGTTTCAGATGGAGATGAGGAACTTGTTGAGAATTGGAGTAAAGGTCACTCTTGCTATACAAAGAGACTAGCAGCATTTTGCCCCTGCCCTAGAGATCTGTGGAACTTTGAACTGAGAGAGTTGATTTCGGGTATCTGGTGAAATAAATTTCTAAGCAGCAAAGTGTTCAAGAGGAAACAGAGCATAAAAATTTGAAAAATTTGCAGCCTGACCATGCAATAGAAAAGAAAACTCATTTTCTGGGGAGAAATTCCAGCCTGAAGCAAAAATTTGCATATGTGATGAGAAGCACAATGTTAATCACCAAGACAATGGGGAAAATATCTCCAGAGCATGTCATAAACTTTTTTGGAAGATCCGGAGGACTAGGAGGAAATAATAGTTTTGTGGGCTGGACCCAAGGTCCCCTTGCTGTATGCAATCTAGGGACTTGGTGCCCTGCATCCCAGCTGCTCCAGTTGTGGCTGAAAAGGGCCAAGGTGCAGCTCAGGCCATGGCTCCAAAGGATGCAAGCCCCAGGCCCCTTGACAGCTTCCACATGGTGTTCAGCCTCTGCATACACAGAAGTCAGTAATTAACCTGAAGTTGTCAATTCTTGAAGGTGTCAAATCCCCCGCTAGATTTCAGAGGATGCATGGAAACACCTGCATATCCAGGCAGAAGTTTGCTGCAGGGGTGGAGCCCTCATAGAGAACATCTACTAGGGTGGTGCAAAAGGGAAATTTGGAGTTGGAGCTCCCATACAGGGTCCCCACTGGGGCACTGCCTAGAGGAGCTGTGAGAAGAGGACCACCATCCTCCAGAGTCCAGAATGGCAGATCCACTGACAGGTTGCATCATGCACCTGGAAAAGCTGCAGACACTGAACTCCAGTCCATGAAAGGAGCCGAGAGGGGTGCTGTACTCTGCAAAGCCATGGGGTGGACCTCCACAAGACCATAGGAACCACCCTATTGCAACAGTGTGACCTGGATGTGAGACACAGAGTCAAAGGAAGTCATCTAGGAGCTTTAAGATTTGACTGCCTCACTGGATTCCAGACTTGCATGGGTCCTGTAGTACCTTCATTTTGGCCAATTTCTCCCATTCGGAATGGCTGTATTCACCCAATGCCTGTACCTCCACATTGTATCTAGGAAGTAACTAACTTGCTTGTGATTTTAAAGGCTCAAATGTAGAAAGGACTTGCCTTGTTTAAGATGAGACTTTGGAATATGAACTTTTGAGTTAATTCTGAAATAAGTTAAGACTTTGGGGGACTGTTGGGAGGACATGATTGGTTTTGAAATGTGAGGACATGAGATTTGGGAGGGTCCAGGGACAGAATGATATTGTTTGGCTTTGTGTCCTCACCCAAGTCACATCTTGAATTGTAGTTTCCATAATTCCCATGTGGCATGGGAGGGAACTGATGGGGAGATAACTGAATCATGTGGGTGACATTTTTCCATACTGTTCTTGTGGTAGTGAATAAGTCTCATGAGATCCAATTTTTTAAGAGGTTTCCCTTTTTACTTGGTTCTCATTCTTTCTATCTGCTGCCATGTAAGACACATCTTTTGCCTTCCACTACGATTGTGAAGCCTCCCTAGCCATGTGGAACTGTGAGTCCACTAAATCTCTTTTTCTTTATAAATTATCCAGTTTTGGGTATGTCTTTATCAGCAGTGTGAAAATGGACTAATACGATGATACATATCTTAAATTGATAGTATATTAAATTTCTGGTTATATTCATGAAGAAGCATATTCAGTACTAAAATCTGTATCACACAGAAGGTAGAACCAAGGGAATGCTTGATTCAGTACCACATGGTAGCCAGAGATAAGCTGAGTGCCCAGAATCCCATGATCCAACTTCAGTAGAACTTTCAGGCTCCCCTTCCTATATATGCCCATTTAATCTTCTCTTCAGTCAGGCCATTTTCTAATGTAGAAAATAGAAGGTCAGAATATTTTTATTTGACATGAGACATTATATTATCTGAAGTTGAGTCTCTAGAATTGAAAAATGAGAATGACAGTGTGTCAGAAGGCACATTATATTTTCTTTTCAATTGAAAATTTACGTTTTTTGAACTAAAATCTCAGAGTTGAGAAAAAAAAAAAAAAAAAACCTCAGATGTTATCTAATTGTGAAACGTGTGGCTTACATATTCTTTAAGAAAAGCCACTCAGCACATATGTGAGCCTCCAGACTGGAGTATCAGTGTCTCTGGGGCAGTGTGGTGAATGCAGTCATACTGTAGTCAGGACCTACAGACTCATTTGGAAATAGAGGTGGGGGTGCCTGATAGGTCTTTTATTATGTTCTCAGTGTTATATGAAAAAAATCTTGATGAAGGTTAATCAAATATGGAGAAATTTTTCCTGTTTATTTTACATGAAGTAAGGAAAAACAAATGAAATGTATTGCATGGCCCCTACCTGCGATGGATTTGAAACTCCCCCAGTAGATAACTTAGACACAATTGATTTGATTGATGCGACAGAATTATATAAATAAATATCACATACCATAGTCTGTACTGTTCATTAGCTAATGGAATAGCTCTCCCTAATCCGAACACCCTTCCTGCCACCATCATTGAGGCTTAAAGTTATTCTTGCTTACCAACAACTTTGTAAAGGGAAATCTGTTCTAGGAATTCATGAAACACTTACTTTTCTAATAAAAGGGACAGACCTTAATGAATCATTTCTTGTCTTCCTAATTTAAATGCAGAAGTAGTATGCAGCACTGCACAGCCATTTTGTAACTGTGATTTAGTGGGGGAACAGAGAGAAAATAACAATGGAACCCAGATTCCTGGCCTTGTTGGTGACACTAGAGAGAAGGGGAGGTGAACCAAATCTTTTGTCAATCCAGTGTTTAACAAATTTTCTGTCATTTGTAGCTGAATCTGCCTTCACCGATACCTATTATAGACTCTAGAAATGATCCTTTCTGTTAATAATACTAAATATTTGTTGGATATCCCACATACCAGCAACCAAATCAATGCCTGATGAATACAAGGTATTTTTTCCTGTTATTTTTCATTGTTTCATTCATTAAGGTATGATTTACATGAAACATAATGTTTAAGTCTCATATTCTGCCCAATGACATTTTATATATCTCTGCATCCATATACTCTCCACCGAATTAATGTACAGAACCTTTCCAATGCTCTGGAAAGTTTCCTCAGGCTGCTTTTCAGTCAGCAACCCCCTTGTCCGCAGAAGCAATCAAGAATCTGACTTCCATTATCATAGTTTTGTCTGTCTATGACATTGATATAATTGAAATAATGCAATAGGCATTATTTTGTTAATGGCTTCTTTTTCTCATCATAAGGCTTTTGAAACATATCGTGTTGTTTGTATCCAAAGTTGATTATGCTGTACTGCTGAGTAGTGTTCCATTATATGAATACACTACAATTTGTTTATTCTCCTATGCAGAGGCATTTGAGTTGTTTCCGTTTTGGGATATGATGAATAAAGCTGGTAAGAACATTCTCGTACACGTATATTTATTTCTCTTGGACATATGTCTCTAAAAAAATAGATCATGAAGCTAAATGCAATTTTAATTTTATTGTAAAGTGCAATAATTTCCAAAAGCAGTTGAAACACTTTACACTCCCACCAGCAAGATATGAAAATTCCAGTAACTCTGCATCCTAGACGTACTGTTATCAGCATTTTGTTTTAACTTTAAGCATTCTGTTGGAGGCATATTTGTATTTAATTGTGAGCCTCCCTGCTATGTTAACCCCAGAATTTTGGCCATGCCATTTTGACCATAATATTGACATAGCTCTACAATTTTTACTCTAAATATATATTTTTAAATTTATTTTAGAATTTCTCTTATAGAGTGTCACACACACACAAGCAAATCATACACAGGATAGGAAGAAGCTAATTTTCTCATTTTTGTTTACTCATACTCTCCCAAGGTTTTCGTTCTCTGTTCCTCTTTCAGTTCTTTTAGTGGTTTATTTCATAATTACAATAAAGAACTTGGAGCAAATACTAGATCAAATTACTATTGATTATTTCACACTATAAAAGATAAATTAGCTAATGACTTTATTTTTTCAACCTTTGACTTACAAGTGCTATTTACATTATTGTAGTTTTATTTTCTTTCAATATTTAAGAATTTTCTTTTCTAGTATTGATATTCTGGATATATTGATAAGCCTAATCTTTCTTTGAACTTTCTTCCTCCCTTTATTATCCTATTATTTATTAGCTATAAATTTGTCTTTATGTTGTGAAAGTTAGCATTTAACGTTAGTCTTGCAACCATAGCTAAGTTTGTTTACCTATAGCTTAACCCTTAAAGCTTAAAATCCAAAAAACATAAAATTTACATAATATTAATCATGGAAAAATATCTTAATTTCAGGAGATAGTATGCTAGAATTGTACTCACTTCTCTAAAGGTCTAATAGCATGGTCTCCTGTACTAATCACCAGAAAATAATCATCCTTGGAAAGTCAATGGCTTGAGTTCATTTCACATGTATGGTGCATCTTGTTTCAATAAACATTTTTATTTCTTTATTTCTCCCTTTAGTTACTAATTAATATCTAAAGTTTAGCTTTTCTTGAGATAACTACCCTTTATAATCATTTTTAAAATAATTGTGATCATTTGAAAATTATTGGAATTTGTTGCAATTAGCTTTATGGTTTAACATACAGTCAGATTTGGAAAACATTCCATATTTACTTGAAAAAAATTGTATTCTGCAGTTGTGGGATGCAGTATATTATGTATGTAAATTAAGACAAGCTTGTTAATCATGTTGTTCAAAGCATCAGTATGCTTACTAATTTCTGTCCACTACTTCTACCAATTACTAATAGAAATAAATTAAAATCTTCCACTATGAATTGTGGATCGTCTTTTAGAGGTAGTCATTTTCTGGCTTTATATGCTTTGAAGTGATATTAGAGGCATATAAATTAAAAATTATTCTATTTTCCCAGTGAATTGACTGTTTCATCATTTCACAAGATCACTTTTGATCACTCAAGGTGCTTCTTGCTTTAAAGTCAACTTTGAGTGATAATATTTGTATAGTATATCTCTCATTTTTTATTGCTTAACTTTCAAACTTCTTTTGTCCTTATATTAAAGGTGTTTTTTTTTTTTTAGCTTAGCAAAGGATTTTCGTGGACATTTTTGATGAGAGTCAGCATAAGAGAGTATGAATGCCAAACTGTAGGCATTTCTGCAACACTCCCAGTTTTTCATTGGGACAATGATGTCAGATATTCGAAGTATGAAACATAAATACAGCCAACATATCCACAATACAAGAGCAGTATATGGCAAATTTCAATTATTTGCATAATCTTTTTGTAATTTTTATCATACCTATGCCCCAGGTATTATTAATATTTTTCTTTTTTATACCCACACACATTGCATTGTGAATACTTCTTTCCATCAACTCACTTTTTAAACTTTTATTTTAAATTCAAGGGGTATATATATTTAAAGCAGTAAATGGTAGTAAGTGGTGTAAATCAAGTACAACACTATATCTCACTTTGGATTCCCTCTTCTATATAATACCAGGAAGCTCTGACAATCTCAGTCTCACTCAGCATAGGTCATGGTGGAGCATAAGTTTTAGTCCCTCAAGGCAGTAAACTATCTGATCCACTTCCACCTGAATGAACTAATGCATGAAGTCTAAAACCTCTTGTAAGTGTGTCTGTATCAATGAATTCAGCTACATCTATGATTTCAGTCATGTCACCATTCCTGGCCTGCCACATACATCCATTCCCAGGTCTTCGGAATGCCCCACCTAGATGCCATACTGCTTGTGAGTATCTTTCAAGTCATTTGCTCAGGTGAGGCTGTCATAGGACTTTCAGGCACAGAGCATAAGCCTCTTCCACCTATGAGGAAGACACAGAATGACTTAGGGATTCAACACTGTCAGTTTCATTGGGGGCTCAAACACATATCCATTTTGCAAATTTCAGGATTTCATTTTCCCTCAAAGGATGCTCAATCATATCCAGGAGAAAGCTGACAAGACGGAATTCAACTGTTAGTACATTTCAACAGCTCATATATTTAAATTTTATATTTGATTTTAGCAATGTCAGCCACATGTAGGAAATAAATAGATCTTTCTGGTCTGGGATATAAGCTCTCTGATTCTCAGGCCTTCACTTCAGCTTACACTCAGAAATCTGACTTTGTCATTTCCTATTTGTAAGCACCCAAGTGCAAGCAAAAGATTCTGACCCACCCCACTTGTAGTCATCATGACTGCCATAACAGTCAAGTACAGCAGTCACTGGAGTTCCAAAGCATTTTCTGCAGCTGTTACTTCATCACGCCAACCATAAGTAACCATTTGATTAATTATGATGCCAATGCATTCCATGGATTACTTGCATCCCATTTCCAATTGGAAAAGAAGTTAGTTCTCCACTCAAGCCTATGCCCCTACAAATTATAAAGTTTCATCTTCATGGGGCAGTCTCATGGGACAGTTCCCATTGCTTATGCTGCAGTAGTCAGGATCCAGTAAGGAGACTAAAGCCATATATTAATTTGAACATAAGAATATGAACCTATAGGACTATGAACAGGAAATTAGAATAACAGGGAATTGTCTAGTGAGGAATATAGACATAGGCAACATAGTGATTAACCACCATGCCAAGGAGTGAGAATCACAAAGGACTATCAGGGCTGAGTCCAGGCCTCGCTGGGAGGCCACAGTTGTGATATTTGGATGTTGGAGAAGTTCTCTGGAGCCTACTCTGGTGGAACTGTTGGTGGATCTGCCTTTTGGAGTGCTGGAGGATCCATTCACAGCAGATGTTGTGCCCAGAAATTCACTGAAAAGCTAACCAAGAGGTATCTGAGAAGCTGTCAAGGAAAGATTCTGAGACAGCATCAAGGAGAGACAGTGGCATTGCATCTGAGAGGATGGGCTAAGACCAACAGGTCAGGAAGAGGTGCCTGCCTCGGGGTCCCACTGCATTGCTGCTTGAGGGCCCTGTGTTGGGGTAAGCTGGTCACAGGAGACACCTTTTGGGGGACAGGCCACTACCAGGCTGCCTGAGAGGATACATAGAGAAGCTGCCTATGGCAAGGTGCCACGTGCTGCTGGCTTTGTAGTATTAAAGAAAATCTACACTTGCTGCAAAGCCTGCAGAAAGGAGTGTGCCAAAACACAGGAAGCGAACAGTCCTTCCTCCCCAGTGGCCCCCAGCACCCTCCAAGACAAAGCTTAGCATGTGCAAACTGGCAGAAAATACAAATTTGAAAACCCAGCTCCATTTTTACAAAGCAGAAAACGAACAATGAATTTGGAGCTGAGAATCAATAAATTGATAATTGTCATAATAAAGGAGAAAAAGGACCAAAATTAAAAGTTAACAAAATGTATTAGAATTTAAGGATGACATAAAGGGTAAGATGAAAAGGGTCTACTGAATAAGCAGGATAAAAAGAAAAATAAAAAAGGGACTCTCTAAATTGACACAGACACACACACACACACACACACACTTCTACACATATATATGCCTAACTTCACCCTAGTAAAACATTTTGAGCATTAAGAATCCAAAAATACCATAAAAAACTGGGAAGGTAAAATTAGGAATTACCTGTGAATAAATGACACCCAGTTTAACATCAGATTTCTTGTCACTAAGAATGAATGAATATACAAAATATTTACCTGGATAACGTTGTTTAATGATTAAATCAGGTCATCAGAATAGCCATCACCTCAAACATTTATCTTTTCTTTGTGTTGCGAATTTTGCAAATCTCTTCAAGCTATTTTGAAATACACACTAAAATATTGTTTACTTCAATTTCCCTACTATACTATTGAATACTAAAACTTATTCCTGATATCTAACTGTATTTTTGTATTCCTTAAGCAACTTCTATGGTACAAATATTTGTAATTGTATTATTTTGGGGAGTATTTACTCTGACAATTTTAAAAACTTAAATTCCTAGCATATGTAGTGTTAATCAATAGATGTAGCTTAAGGTGTTTTCGTTTTTCTAGGTTTTTTCCTTATTTTATCTTCTAACATAATGTAATCTGTAATTTTGGTCAAAAACATCCGCAATCATATTATATCATCTTAGAAGATCCCACGAGCAAGAAACCTAGAAAAGTGAAAATATGTCCAGCTATATCTGCTGATTAGTTACTATCTAACTCTAGATATGGTTAGCTCTAAATTTAAAATTTTAAGTAAATGCTAAAGTTTCAGAGTAAACACTGAGGAAAATTAATCACATAATATAATGATAACTATGAAGCTGAAAAATGGACCATAGAAAACATAACTTTAAGAAAAATCAGATAAGGAAAGTAAACAACCAGAGAGCTTGATAAGTAGAACATACACAAATTGGAAGGAATAAGTACAAATCCTTAAGGAACAACAATAAAAATGAACGAATTAAAGTGACCTTGTAAAGACAGAATCTCAGAAAAACCTTCTTAAACAAATCACACCAGTTTCAATGACATAAGTATCTAAACATAAAGTAATGTAAAAATATAGTGGACAAATGCTATCAGACTAAAGCAATAAACTATAATTCAGGGTCAAGATTAAGAAAAAGATTTGAAAAGCTCACCACATGGGTGGCTCACACCTGTAATCCCAGTGCTTTGGGAGGCTGAGGAGGACAGATCCCTTGAGGATAGGAGTTCCAGACCAGCCTTGCCAACATGGCGAAACCCCATGTCTACAAAAAAAATACAAAAATTAGCTGGGTGTGGTGGCACGCCTATAGTCCAACTACTCCAGAGGCTAAGGCACGAGAATAGCTTGAACCCAGGAGGCAATGCCAAGATTGTGCCACTGCACCCCAGCCTGGGCAACAGAGCGAGACTCTCTCTCTCTCTCTCTCTCTCTCTCTCTCTCTCTCTCTCTCACACACACACACACACACACAGCTTTGAAAAGTGAGGGAAATTGACTTTGATGAAATAAACATTTCTTCAAGATCAACAGTCATAAGTTTTATGCACCTAAAATACAGCTTTTACATGTGAAACAAAACCAATAGCGTTCAAGGTCAAATGAATCCCTTAGTTGCATTGTAAATTTACGACACAGATCTCTCAGAAATTATCAAAAAAGGCACAGAAAGGCAAAATATAGAGGACAAACTTGAATTTCATGATTGCAAATTTAATTCTATATATATTTGTAAGAACAGAGAAAGGAATAGAAATGTCTACATTTGGCTTTTATACTCATATATCTTATCGATAACATGGGTTATCTCTGCAAAGTGGGCATTATAACATTTCACTGTGAAACTTTTAAAATTTCACCTGCTAAAAAAAAGCATATACAAATTTTAGATTTAAAACAGAAAAGAATGAGTTAAGCCTGTGTGCGTATATTCTACACACATATACACGCACACACATTTATTCTTTCTCTCCCTATGTGTATATATAAAAAGAGAGAGAAAAAAAAAAAAAAAAAAAAAAGCTTTGCAAAATCAGAGTTTGGACTACTCTATTTTTATACTGGATTCTTTTGATTTTTCAATTTGTGTAAATATTTATTTATGATGATGTTCCAATGTTGCGAAAACTCTGTGTGTGTGTGTGTGTGTGTGTGTGTGTGTGTGTGTGTGTGTCTATCGGTTGCCTAAGTATTATTTAAAAGCTGCCCTGGGCCAGGCCCCATGGCTCACGCCTGTAATCCCAGCACTCTAGGAGGCTGAGGTGGTCGGATCACGAGGTCACCCTGGCCAATATGGCGAAACCCTGTCTCTACTAAAAACACAAAAGTTAGCTGGGCGTGGTGGTGCACGCCTGTAATCCCAGCTACTCAGGAGGCTGAGGTAGAAGGATCACTTGAACCCCAGAGGCGGAGGTTGCAGTGAGCCGAGATCATGCCTCTACACTCCAGCCTGGGTGACAGCAGAGTGAGACTCCATCACAAGAAAAAAAGAAAAGAAAAGAAAAGAAAAGAAACAGCAATAGAGCATTTGTTACCAAATATGATGTAACCAAAGCAAACCTCAGCACTGGTATAAAATGAGTCCTTCTTTTTTTTTTTTTTTAATTTTCCTTAGAGATGGGATCTCACTATGTTGCCCAGGCTGGTCTTGAAATCTTGGGCTCAAGTGATCCTGCCACCTCAGCATCCCAGCCTCCCAAAGTGCTAGGATTATAAGCGTGAGCCACCATGCCTGGCCAGAATGAGCCCCCTTTTTTTTTTTTTACCAAGAATCTCAAAACTTAGGTTGTAGCCATTGGTATGTCACTAACTTCATAATGAAAATGGTTAATTTTTCTTCTTTATTGTCTATTGTTAAATTAAGTTAAATGTGGCCCAAAGATGCTTCTATATCTTGAGTCCACAACTAGCAAATTACAACCTAACTTAAGAGTGTACTCTTGTTACAGAGAGCTGAGTTTCAGTCCTTCATAACAGCCAAACTTCATTTAATCACAGGCTGACCACAACTGATCAGACCAAGTTCATATAAGGCAAATGCTTCCCCATATCATGTCCAAATAAGCCAAATGTCTATTTTCCACCCATCAGGCTATTTCTGTATGTCACCTCCTTTTCTCTTATGTACACTGCCTGCCCATGTTTCTGGGTGGAGCTCTCTGAACTTCTCCTGGTTCTGAGTACTATTCAATTCATGCTTTACTCTTTGCTGAAATAAAATCCACTGAACTTCATTTGTCTAAAGTTTTTCTTCTTAACAGTTTGGTGTCAGAAGTGAGATATAAAGGGACCTCCAGTAACTCCAGGATCACCAAGTGACCCAGTGAAGGTGCCCACCAGGGCCCATTGTTCTCACTGCAAAATTTGATAGGCAGATGGATCTGTTTCTGCCTATTTGTTTACATATATGTATGTATAATATATATGTGATTTTAAATCTCTTTTAATATTGCCAAAATTAAACTGTAAAAGGGTCCTACTTAATTGGCTTGAAGAAAAAAGGTGCTTATATTAATTAAATAGTCTCTCAGAAAAAAATAGAACTAACCCAAATCTTTTTTAAATTTACATAACTTGGGTAATCTTTTGTAATTAAGAATATTGTTGGTTTGATTAAAACAGATGTGTCTTCAAAGTGGTCAGCATTAAATATAATACAGATGTACAATTTTTACCTAAGTTTACTGGTAAAATAGTTTATGTTTTCTCTATGTTACAAAATTCAGCAAGAAAAATAAATTCAGTTGATGGCTATCTGTTTCATGCCTATCATCATGAATAATGCAAGCAAAATTATTAACAAGTGAGTTTTAAATAGGTAGAGGTCAGATAAAATTTGCATGGGAAAGATGTATTTCCTATACTAGAAGCTTCTAAAATTCTTATTATCAAGAATGGAAAGTTGAGGCTGAGAGAATTCTGTACAAACAACAGTTTAATTTTCAAACCTAGCCAGAAAACCTAAGAGGATAAAGATAAAAATTTGCTGTTTCTACAGCTTCTTATTAGAGAAAGACTAAAGTTATTTGGGACTACCAGGGAGGATGTTCTTGCCATATTGATAAATTGTACTAACAGAAAGCACACTTCCGTAAATTGTCATTCATAGATTTGCCAGCCTGCAGAATGCTGATGTAACATGCAGTTCACAATTGCTTGCTCCCTGGTGTTCCCTGGCAATTAAGGTGAGTAAGGGTTAAGAATTCTAATTAATACATGTAGCTAATGTCACTAAGAATAATAAAGGAAACAACTTTATATGCAAGTATACAAGAACCATAAGATGTGCTTTTGGTAAGAAAAAGCTATAAGGTATTAGGATGTTTTGTATAAGGGAAAAGAGTAATTTTTGTTCTAAAATAGAATGACTTGTTCCAAAGTGAGAAGTGAGAAGAACAATCTCAATTTGTTCCAAAGTGAGAAGAGGAAAGGTATAGGACAAAAACTGAATGGATAAGAAAGTTGCAGAACATTTGTGGAAGATAACTGTTTTGAAAGGAATTTTAGTGTGATCAAGCTGATTAAGATTAAAAGGAATTATTTATAAGTTTTCTAAAACTTGAGCATTACTATTTTGACACACTGATACAAAACTAGAAAATGATCCTCTGTCAAAACCAGAATTTTTTTTGAAATATGGGTTGTCTTTTAATAGAAAACTGTAAAACGTTTTTATTTATCTGTTAGGTAATTGGCCTAGAAAATAAAGTTTCTGTGTTTTACCAAGATAGCTTTCTGTGCTCTATGTCGCCGTTATTAAGTTCTTGTTTCTTAAGAAGACCGAGTCCTCTCTATTGAAAAAGCTAAGGTTTTTCTACAACTCTGTAACTTTGTCAATTTGCTTCTCATGCCTTTAAATAATCACTGTGGTTACATGAATGACTGTTGTTCATAGTGGCCTGTGATCCTCTTTTGATCAAGGGCTTAAACCCTTGGCATGTTTTACAAACTCCTCAAAATCAGATTCAGTATTAAAACTTTTTTTATATCTTTAATTAACTTTGAGTTTTTCTTGATGGGCACTCAAAATTTCTCAAAAGGATATTTTCCTTATAAAAAGACAGATATTAAACTAATTAAACTTATTTGATATATTAAATTACATGAGAAGCATTGTGAAATAATACATAATGCTAAACTCTCTTTGAGTTTTATTTGTATAGACGTTCTATTAATATGTGCTCCAGAAATTACGTGAAATTCCTAGAAATATGACTGTATCATTACACTGGGTAAGAATTTTCAGAACTCTGATTGGTTTCATAAAACTGTTAACCAATGTCAAGCAGAAAAAGAATACCAAGGAAATGCTTTAGCAGATTCTCAGGCTAAGTCAGCCAATAGTGAAATTATTTAAATATGCCATATGAATAAACTCCATATTATTCATCCCATTCAAATTACCTATGATAACCTATTTTTTCATAATGCTATGCAGCTAAATTGGAGAAACAAAATTGGTATTTAAGAAGATGCAAATCAATTTTAAGCACAGACTCATGGAAAGCCTGGATTGCTGCCTGGCCCTTGCTGAGTCCTTAAAGATTTCATTACTAAGAGCTCTGCACTCCGTGACTCATTGTGGGGTGGATAAAATGATGTAAATTATTTTTAAAAACTGGTGCAGTGAGACTGTTCTAAAATTGCTGAGATGATTTATAACTGATGTTTCATGTATCAAATCCAATTCTGATACGACAATAAAAAATCTCAGGTTTTACATTTCCAGTATCTGCTGGATCATTTGAACACGTATAGTTGGATTTTATTCAATTGCCCCTGCCCTAACCTGCATGTTTTCTGGTTGCATAGAAGCCTTTCCATGCAGATAGACTAACGCTATATCAGTAGCTAAAAAGGTTATTAGAAAATGTGTTTTGTTTTTGGAGTATCCCTGGATAAATCTCCAGAAATAAAATAACCCATTTTATTGGACAATTTTATAGAACAATTAAATAAGGTATTACAACAAACACAATGGCATCAGGCAATACTAACTGAATCAACTGAATTGCCTTGGTCAAGGGTATTACCATTGACCTTGATGGCAATGAGATCTACTCCCAGTAGGGACCATAGATTGACCTCTAATGAAATAGTTACTGGAAGACCTGGTCCTCTCGTAATGGAAACGTATGTATCTCCTGCTCTTATAAAATCTGACAAGACTCAATATTCCAAGTATTTAATGCATTATGCCAAAGTAGACTTTTCCCATGTAAAATAAGCCTTTTGTGATCCCCCAACAAATGAACACCAGACCTTTCACGATCGAGAACCTGTAGATTAGGTCTTGCAGATACAGCATTATAAAAGGACTTCCCTTGAATCCCTTTGGAAAAGAGCATACCAAGTTCATCTCTGCAGCAAAACTTCAGGGCCTCAAGTATTGGCTCAAATTGAGTTGACTGATCTTATGCCATCAATGTCAATCAACTTAACTCAAGAGGACTCCTCCAGACTCTGAAGACTCAAGGTAAAGCTGGTTAGCAAAGATTTTCCCCTAGAAGCAAATGGCATCCTGTTAGTAGACAGACGGCTTTCCTAAAATCATGATTTAAGAGTTCTGTCTGTCACTATAAAACCTTTGTCCCCTTTCCTATTTTCTGTATACTTATTTTCTGTTTATTCATGGCAGGATAATATGATGACTAATATCACAACTGATAGCTTCCACAGGGAGCTTCAATGAATGTTGGTTATGTCGTGTTAAACCTAAATTTTTACATGATCTTAGAGATTCAGTGGTTCACACTGTAGCAAATTTTACAGATATTCCAAGTATATCTGATCTTTCCATAGGATTAGGCTATAAGATTTTTGTATTCAGATTTCTTTAAATCTGACACTAGTAAAAACCTTTAGTGAAAGTTTTGCAGTTAGATTTTACCATAAATTAAATAAGGAAACCAAAAGAAAGATAATTGAACAGTTTGTAGACAGGTTTATAATCTTAATCTCTTAATTGTCAGTATCCTCCAACCATGCAATGATTCAATAATAGAGCCTTAGATAAACATGACTAATGCTTTTCTACTGGTGACTCCTAATGCACAAAGTAATCCACAAGGAACCGTCTGTTGTGCCCCTCCAGGACATGTTTTTATCTGTGGAGGATTTAAGAACTTAATGATCATTTAACCATACATGTGGGCAACCCCAAGTCCCATAAGTGGAAAGGAAGGAGCCAATGTGTATTAGGAATTCTAACAGTGCTGCTGTTACTCCATCCACTGTTACTCCATAACCAATTGGAAACTGAACATTAGTCTAAACCTATTAATTTGCGCTGTGGAATAAAGAGCAATTTGCCAACAGGTATGAATCTTTCTAAATGGGCATTTTTTTTAAATAAAATGTTCTATGTTAGTCCATTCTCATATTGCTATGAAGGAATACCTGAGACTGGGTACTTTTTCAATAAAAGAGCTTTAATTGACTCACAGTTCTGCAGGACTGAGGAGGCCTCAGGAGACTTACAAACATGACAGAAGGCAACTCTTCACAGGGTGGCAGGATACAGCATGAGTGCCAAGTGAAAGGAGCAGCCACTTATAAATCATAAGATCTCATGAGAATTCACTCACTATCACGAGAATGGCATAGGGAAAACTGCCCCCATGATCCAATCGCTTTCCACCAGGTCTCTCCCATGACACGTGACGATTATGGGCACTACAATTCAAGATGAGATTTGGGTGAGGACACAGTCAAACCATATCATGTTACTACCTTGACTTGACATAAATGTAGATGGGTTTATAATTAGAAATCTCTCAAATATCAGCTACTATAGCTGGCTGGCTCCACTGCAGAGGTTATAGTTGCCCAATAGGCTTCTTTAAAATCCCTTGCTAAAGTTGCTTTAGATAATTGTATTGCTTTGAACTATCTGTTGTCTGAACACAGGGAGTGTGTGTGATAGGAAATACCTCCTACTGCATTTGATAAATATGTTGGGTAGTTAGATAGTTGTAACTAAGCTATAACAAATCAACAAAAAGGCTATTTGGCTAAAGCAGGTAGATTTCTCTTCTGGCTCATTTATATATATATTGGATTTTAACTAGTTCAGTTTGTGGAGACTCCTGTTAAGGAGTGTAGGTCAGTCTTTTAGTATCATCCTCCCAAGAGCCATCATAATAGCTTTTCTGATGAGCTTTATCCTCTCAAGAGTCTTAAATGCTTGCTTGCAGCCATTCCTTATAAGTTAAATGTTCTCACTATAGTTAGAATAGCAAAAACATGAAGAGAACATAAAGAAACATTCACCAATGGCTCACACCTATAACCTCAGCACTTTGGGAGGTGGAAGGATTGCTTGTGGCCAGGAGTTCAAGACCAGCCTGGGCAACACAGCAAAACCTATTCTCTGAAAAAAAAAAAAAAAATTTAAAGAATAGTTGGGAATGATGCGATGTGCCTTTAGTACCAGCTATTTAGGAGGCTGAGTCAGGAGAATCACTTGAGCCCAGGAATTAGAGGTTGCAGTGGCTGTGATCACACCATTGTACTTCAGCAGTTAGACTGATAAAGCCAACCCTGTCTCGAAAAGAAAGAAGAAAGAGAAAGGAAGGGAGGAAGGAAGGAAGGAAGGGAGGGAGGGAGGGAGGGAGGGAGG
>NW_016804646.1:2476618-2551867 GCF_001698545.2 Rhinopithecus bieti
AGGAAGGAAGGAGAAAGAAAGAAAGAAAGAGAGAAAGAAAGAAAGAAAGAAAGAGAGAGAGAGAGAGAAAGGAAGGAAGGAAGGAGAAAGAAAGAAAGAAAGAAAGAAAGAAAGAAAGAAAGAAAGAAAGAAAGAAAGAAAGAAAGAAAGAAAGAAAGAAAGAAAGAAGGGAAAGAAAGAGGAAGGAAGGAAGGAAGGAAGGAAGGAAGGAAGGAAGGAAGGAAGGAAGGAAGGAAGATTCAGCTGAGCTGACATCAAGAATTTTGAATTCCATACTGAGAGTAAAGAAGTCCATTATGATGGTGACAAAGAGTGGCATCAACAGCCAAAGTTTTGGTGAATCTCTCAAAATTAGAAGGCTGACCAAAAGTGGAGAATTGTTCAATTAAATTAAATTTGTCCTCATGCTGCCTCTGTATCTTGCACTCATATGTAGCAAACTTTAACATAATTTAGTATGTAAGCAAACTGCAACCTAACATGATGTAACAAATAGCTGCATCTCAGCAGATTATTGCAGGTAAGCTTCAGCCAATTGCTCGACAGGTTGTCAACTAATCAAAATATGTCCATATGAAACAAACATCTTGTTACACCATGCACAAATATGACAAATGTCCAGCGGTAACCAAATCAGGATAGTTCTGTATGTCAGTTTCTTTTTCTCTATATACACTGCCTATCCACATTACTTGGTGGAGCTCTCTATACCACTCCGGGTTCTGAGTGCTGTCCAATTCATGAATTGTTCTTTGTTCAAATACACTGCTAAATTTAATTTGTCTAAAGTTTTCTTTTAACACTACTGTTGTAGACCTATGGCACTGACATACATATCCTACAAAATTAACATAGGAATCAGATGCAATATAATATGTGAGAGTACTTGGAAGATTATAAAAAAGTCAAAATTTATTGCATTGTTATTAAATAATCCAATTTTATTGCCTAATTTAAACAACAGAACTGCTTTAGAAATAATTTTTGTCTGAATTGTTACTGTATTTCAACACAAAGGAACAAGGACACACAAGGAATATTTTTACTAATCAATTTATAATTAAGTTTAAATCGCAATCAATATAAACTCAATACAATAGCTTAATGAAACAGTAAATAGCTGAAATTGTCAATAAACAATCACTTGAAAGATTTTTTTTCCAAATGAAATTTTTTTTACATGTATAACATGAAGAATTAGAATGATAGCTTGACTTTCTTTCAAATCGTAGAACTGAGTGTTTTTATGCAATTTCTTAGAAATTATTTAACACTCCAAGTTGCCTGTTTAAATCTCATGAGAATACAAGTTTTTAGTTGCGCAGATGAGAAAGGAAGCAAACCAGTCTCAGTACACTTAGACACTGCCTTGGTGCGGTTATAACTCTGCTTTCCACAGCCCATTCATTTTCTCCCGAGGGATCACTAGGATGTGAGCTCTTTTCAGATGATAATGGTGAATTATCACTCACTCCAAAAATAACTTGAAATTTCCACCCTCAATATCAATGTACATAAACATCTTCGGATCATACGTTCTTTAGAAGCCTAATTGAGAAAAGTGGTCTGAAGCTTCTGAAATGTCATATTTTCAAGGTAAAATTAAAAAAAAAAAAAAAAGGTTTGGAAGCTCAACTTTTGTCCCTGCAGGCTTTTTATTGGTGCTTGCTGTTCTTGCGTGGCCACACCAACATTCTTCAAGATGCAGAAGTATTGAGCTCTGCTATATTGTGCCAGTGCAGCCTTAAATTTCTCCTGAGAGTGAGATCTGGTCAAGTTGCTGTCCCACTTAGATTTCAAAACCATCTTATCCATATGACCAGCATAGTTTAAAATAAAAAAAAAATGCATAGAAATTTCTTTTAAAATTATTATTGAATATTGTCATAGCATATTACGAAAAAATTACATAAAAGTAGAAACTCTTTGTAATGTTTATATTTTTGTGCCTGTCTTATATGGTGGAAATCCCATATCAAATTCACCTTAATATCTGGTGAAAAGCTTATATTATTTTTTATGAAATTTGTATATTTTATGTAATAGAAAGCTTATGTTTTCAACTGTATGATCTTAATGTCAATTGTCCACCTTAAGAGCCTCCTCTTAATCAACTAACCTATATATTTTATTTCAGATGCATAAAGTCACCATGAACATTTTTTTAAAAAGCAAAAGTATGTTTCTCTGCATGATATGGAAAGCAACTATAGTACACTGTAGAGATATTTTGAAGTTTTTTCTGCCTTAATAGTCACTGGTTTTTTTTTTGTTTTGTTTTGTTTTGAGACGGAGTCTCGCTCTGTCGCCCAGGCTGGAGTGCAGTGGCGCGATCTCGGCTCACTGCAAGCTCCACCTCCCGGGTTCATGCCATTCTCTGCCTCAGCCTCCCGAGTAGCTGGGACTACAGGTGCCCGCCACCTCACCCGGCTAATTTTTTGTATTTTTAGTAGAGACGGGGTTTCACCGTGTTAGCCACGATGGTCTCGATCTCCTGCCTCATGATCCGCCAGCTTCAGCCTCCCGAAGTGTTGGGATTACAGGCGTGAGCCACCGCGCCCGGCCAAAAGTCAGTATTTTAAATAAAACACTTTCTCAGGGAGCAGAGAGGATGAGCCACACCAGAATCTTAGCGGCAGATACACTGGATAATTTTGAAATGTGTGCATTGATATGGAATGCAAATCAAACAAAAAATAGGCAAATCTTATAGCAGAATATAGCAACTCTAGTAACTATTTGGTGCTTTCGATGAGGCAGTATTTGTGCAAAACATTTAATACAATACATACCTCATTTGACCTTGTGAGTAGGCATGAAGCCCATTTTACATGTGGTAATCCTGAAATAAAGTGACATTAGTTTACTTGCTCAAAGTCACACCAGTAGTAAGTCAAGGGGCTGAGATTCAAATATTTGCTTTCAATCATTATTGTATACTGCTTCTCAAATAGGAACAAATATCTTGAGTTATATAAACAGATAATAAAGATGCTATAATTTGCACCCTGAATTTCAATTACTTATCAACCCTGAACCTAGGAAGTAGGTCAATAGGGCATGAAACAGTGTGAGATCTATTTCAGTATGGTGCAGATAATTGAATTGAGTGATCAAAGAGGATGATATGAATGAGGACAAGGAAAACTTCATTTATCTTTGGTACTTTTAATTAAGAAAGTACCTACCTTGCAGAATTATGCTAGCTAAATGTCTGTATGAATTATGCTTTCTATTAGTATTTTTTAAATAGGGTGCCAACTCTATAAAATTATTCTTTATTTAGATTGCTATAATCAAGAATATGTAATTCAAATAATATATGTGTATACATATGTATGTATCTCTAGGATACCTGTTTATTATGCTGTAGGTAATTTTTAAGATGTAGGATAAACTCTGTTCTAATAACTTTTGTGATTTCTCATCAAGTACTATTAAAAAGAGATATGTGAAGTGAATGAAGTGAGCTTATAGTTAGTATAAAGACTATGATGGGCATGGAACCAGAACTTATCATACAGATGCTGCTCAACTTATGATCAGGTGATGTCCCAACAGACCCATCATACATTGAAAATACTGTAAATCAAAAATGCAGTTAATACACCTAACCTGTCAAACATCATAATTTCACCTAGCCTAACTTAAACATGATCAGAACACTTACACGAGCCTACAGTTGGGCAAAAATCACCTGGCAACACAGCTTATTATTGAATATTCGTTGTTGACCCATGTGATTCTGTGGCTGACTAGAGGCTGAGCATCTACTGCCTATCATTAGACCAGGAAAAGAACAACTTTTGTTTTGTTTTGTTTTGTTTTTGAGACAAGGTCTCACTCTGTTGCCCAAGCTGGAGTACAGTGGCGTAATCTTGGCACATGCAACCTCCACCTCCTGGGTTTAAGCAATTCTCCTGCCTCAGCCTCCCGAGTAGCTGGGATTACAGGCATGAGCCACCACACCTGGCTAATTTTTTTTTGTATTTTTAGTAGAGATGGGGTTTTGCCATGTTGCCCAAGTTGGTCTTGGATTCCTGAGCTCAAGCGATCTGCCAGCCTTAGCCTCCTAAATTGCTGGGATTACAGGCATGAGCCACCACTCCCAGCAAAAAATTCGAAGTACTACTTCCACTGAATGTGTATTACTTGTGCACATTCACCATAGTGAAGTTGAATCGTAAGTCAAACCATGTTGGTGAGGGGCCGTTTGGATAAAATTTCTCCACTCGGCCTTTCAGTTGTATGCAAGCCTTGTTGGGAACATGAGATACAGGAATCACAGTCGAATCTACTTCCACTTTGAAAAAAATACAGCTTATTCTCCAGATATTCGAACATGTTGTGTGTGCATCATTCGTAATGTCTTCCTCCCATTATTAAAATAACTTTTAGAATAATGAAATACTTTGTTACAAAACCAAGCAATGTAAGAGGCCTAGCAAAGTCTATATACATCAAAAGACAATTTGAAATTGTAAGTGTATTGAAAGAGATGAAGGCTAAGAAATTAAGAGTCTTGCCATGCATATAGCACCATACTTCATCCAGATAATTTTAAGCATAAAATTGAAATAAACTATATAAGTTTTGAGGTTTCTAGAAAGCTTTAAGACAGCAGGTAACATTATAATGACTGAAAAATACCTTTCATTATGAAATGGTGAATACAATAAACGCAGATATCATTGAGACGATATTGACACAATAGGAAGCAATGATCATTGTCAAAAAACTGATGGGAAGTGAATGAAAAAAAGGAGATGATTTGCTAAATGAATTGTGTTTTAAGTATGTCTACGATGTGTGGAAAAAATTTAAAACTGCAAAAATGCATCATTTGAAGATCTCATGATGAATTTGCAGCAGTCTTTCTCAACGATTCGCAGCAAACTATTGACAAAATGGTTTTTCTGCAAAGCACATTTTAATCTGAGTAAAATGTTATTCAGACCTTTTTATAAACAAGCACTGTCTACTACATTTATTTCAGAAGACAAAGAAGAAGGAGGAGTAGGAGGAAGAGCCAGGACATAAAACACTCAAAAAAAAAAAAAAAAAAAAAAAAGGCTTTGTGTTTAGGTGGAAACTATGGGGATGATGATTAAGTTAAAATCTTTCTTGGCATACCATACCCAAAAATGAAAGTCAAGCGATAGGATGCCCAAATTAACTTTTTTTTCTGGGTGTATCTGTGAAGGTGTTTCTGGGTGAGATGGAAATTTTTTTTAAGTAAATTGCCTTTCCCAATATAGATGAACAACATTCAATTTGTTGAGGGCCTGGATAGAGCCAAAGCAGAGGAAGAATAAATTTATTTTTGTTTTGTTTTGTTTTTTCCTGCCTCACTGGTTGAGTTGGGGTATCTCATCATCTTGAACCCTCAGAGTAGAATTTACACCATCAACTCTTCTGGGTTTCAGAACTTCAGAGTCAGAGTGAATTATACCACTGGCTTTCCTTGGTGGTCTCCAGCTTAGAGAAGGCAGATCCTGGCTGGGTACAGTGGTTCATGCCTGTTATCCTAGCATTTTGGGAGGCCAAGGAGGGTGGATCACTCAAGTCAGGAGTTCGAGAGCAGCCTGACCAACATGGTGAAACCCTGTCTCTACTAAATACACAAAAATTACCCAGGCGTGGTAGCAGGTGCCTGTAATCCCAGGCACTTGGGAGGCTGAGGCAGGAGAATCACTTGAACCTGGAAGGCAGAGGTTGCAGTGAGCCAAGATCATGCCACTGTACTCCAACCTGGGCAGTAGAGCAAGACCCTGTCAGAAAAAAAAAAAAAAAGGAAAGGAAAAGAAAGAAAAGAAAGAAGGCAGATCCTGAGATTTCTGTCTCCATAATTACCCGAGTCAATTTCTCATACTAAAATCTAAAGATGCTAATGACTGTATCTCCAGTGATAAAGAGTGCACTGATAGTCCTGGAGTATAAACTACTTATAAAGATACTAAAAATACTTGCATTCGATACTTTAAATCAACCACTAAGAAGAAGTAAGCAGCTAGGTGACTCCATGCAGTTGGCCCTCTGTAACCCCATATTTTACATCTGCAGATTTAACCAACATGAATGAAAGGTATTTTTAAGAAACTAATAAAGCAATAACAATATCAAATAATACAAATTTAATAAACAACAGAGTGTAACAACTATTTACATAACATTTGCATTGTATTAGGTATTTAAGTAACCTGGAGATAAAGTATACAGAAAGATGTGCATAGCTTAATGCAAATACTATGCCGTTTTAAATAAGGGATTTGAGCAGTTACAGATTTTGATAGCTACAGAAATCTTGGAACTGATTCACTTTAGGTAACGAGGGATGGCTATATATTATAATTTCAAATATTTTGGGGAAAATAAGGGATATAATTATGCTCAATGGTTGCTCTTAATGTTGCTGGACAACATGGTGAAAGAAAAAGATAAGATCAGAGATTTTCCATTCCCGTCTCAAGTGCCACGTAAATAACCTAAGAGCTTTTATGTGTACCCTGAAGGAAACTTTTTTCTTTTCTAGCAGCATGGCAGAAATCCCTAAAAATAAAATGCAGAACTTCATCTTGTTAGTGGCTGAATTACAACACAAATGGGACTTCCAAATGCATAGCATGTCTATTAAAGTAAAACCATTGATTGGGAAAAAAAGTCCATCAATGATACAGACTGTATAAGTCAAAATGGGGACATGTGAGAAGATTCTGCTAGAGTTGTGGTCACTGATCTCTAAATTCTGATGATTTTTCTTTGCCAATGCAGGTGGCCTCTCACCTTCCATGTAATTGGCCTCCCCATGCCCAGAAGAAGTGGCCCTCAAAATTCCAGGTTAATCTTTTTCCTAGCCTTCACCAAAAGGACCTATGACCTTTTAGAAGAGTAAATGTACACTGGTGAACAGAAAATAATCAGACCTCTCAGGGACTACCTGACCCTGGCTCTGAACTGATACTGATTCTAGGACATGAAAAATGTCCTATGACCCACCAGTCAGAGTAGAGACATATGGAAGTCAGGTGATCAATGAAGTTTTATCTGTGGTCTGTCTCACAGTGGGTCCAGTGTATCCTTTCTGTGGTTATTTCTCCAGTTTTGAAATGTGTAATTAGAATAAACATATTTAGTAACTTGTAGAATCTTCATGTTAATACAGTGACCTGTGAAATGGGGCTAATATGGTAGGAAAGGCCAAGTAGAAGTCATAAGAACTACCTCTGCCCAGGAAAATAGTAAATAAGGAGAATACTGATCCCTAGAAGGATTGCAGAGATTAGTGTCACCATCAAGGACTCAAAAGATGCAGAGTTGATGATTTCCACCACATCTCCATTAAACTTTTCTATTTGGCCTGCACAGAAGATAGCTGAATCCTGGAGAATGACAAGGGAGTATTATAAGCTTAACTAGGGGATGGGTACAATTGCAGCTGCTATACTAGATGTGATTTCATTGCTTGAGCAAATTATTACATCTCCTGGTATCTGGTATGCTACTATTAGCCCTTTCCTACCTGCAATGGTGCTTCAGCCAAAACTATCATCTACGAATTTGCAGAATCACTATCCATTGATATAGTATTCCACACAGTGTTGCTTCTGATCAAGGAACTCACTACACAGACTACACAGCAAAAGAAGTGTGTCAATGGGCCCACCCTATGAAATTCATTGGTATTACGATGCTACCAACCATCCTGAAGCAGCTTGCTATGTAGAATGGTGGAATGACCATTTGAACACTCAGCTAGCTGGCAATATTTTGTAGGGCTGGGGCCACCTTTTCCAGAAGTCTATATGTGTTCTTAATCAGTGTCCAATATATCGTGCTATTTCTCTCACAGCCAAGACTCATGGGTCCAGGAATCAAGGGATAGAAATTTCAGTGACACCACTTACTATTATTCTTAATGATCCACCAGCAAAATTTTTGCTTCCTGTTCCCATGACTTTATGCTCTGTTGGCCTAGAGGTAATAATTCCAGAGGAAAGAATGCTTTCTTCAGGAAACACAATGATTTTAATTCCATTGAACTGGAAATAAAGACTGCCACACAGCCACTTTGGGCTCCACAAGACCCTGACTCAACAGCCCGAAAGAGGAGTTACAGTTTTGGCTGGGGTGATTGCTTCTAACTTCCATTAGGAAACTGGAGTAATTATCCACAGAGAGACTAAGGAACAGTATGTCTGGAATATAGGAGATCCCTTAAGGTGTCTCTTAGTATTACCATGCCCTGTGATTAAGATAACTGCAACAACACAATCCATAAATTACTAATAATGATCCAGATCCTTCAAAATTGAAGGTTTGGGTCACCTAGTCAGGTGAAAAAATGACCAGCTGAGGTGCTTGCTGAAAACAAAGGCAGTACAGGATGGGTAGGTGAAAAAGCGATGAGGATACAGATTGGGTAGTTATAAATACCAGCTATGACCTTGAACAGTCACAGAAATGAGGACTGGAATTGTCATAAATATGTCTACATTATTTTGTTATAAATGTCTATTTGTGTATGTATATAATATATGTAATGTTTTCTTTCCCATTTTATTTCCTAACCTTGTAACATGGATATATTAATTATTTCATCGTATTTAGGTATTTTAAATTTTGCATTATAATATTTAATTTATGGGTTATCAAGAAGAACAGTAAACATCACTGAAGTGTTTTACCTCTTATCCTGGAAAAGAAGTTAGTATTTTCTGTTGTGTGAAAGATAGTTGCATGACTTTGTTTTGTCCTTATGTAAGATTAAATGTGTTTTAAAAAGATGCATATGGGTGCCTAGTTGACAGGGGATTGGCTTATGATGATTAATTTGTATGTGTCAATTTAACTGGTCACAGGGGCTCAGATTAACATTATTTCTGGGTGTGTCTGTGAGGGTGTTTCTGCATAAGATGAACATTTGAATTGGTGTAATAAGTAGATTGTCATCCCCAATGTGGTGGGCATCATCCAATCTGTTGAGAGTTTGAACGGAACCAAGAGGTAGTAGAAGGAAGAATTTGCCCCATTTATTCCTGCCTTACTGCTTGAGCTGGACTTTTGATTTCTTCTCTGTTCCTTGAACAGGAATTTACAGTATTGACTCTTCTGGTCCTGAGGCCTTCAGACTTGGACTGAACTGTACTGCCCGCTTTTCGGGTCTCCAGCTTCTAGTTGCAGATGATGGCAGCTTGTCGGTCTTGTAAGCCTTCATAATTGCACAAGCCAATTTCTTATATATGTGTGTGTGTGCGCACATGCATGCACATGCATGTGTGTGTGCGTCTATATATATACACGTATATATACCCAACTTGTTCTTTTTCTCTGCAGATCCCTGATCAATACACTGTAAAACCAAGGATTTACCAAATACTTCTGGCTGTTGTATCTCCAGTTGTCTGCTGTGATGTGCCGATGCAGATTATACCCTTTCGATGAAAGATTTGTAATTAATTAATTAATTTTTGGCATCCAAAAATTATTCCTTTATCCGTTTTGAAAAAAAAAACTATTATAAAATAGAAAAGTGGAACACACTGGACCTCAATTATTTCCTGACTTCTAAACTTTCAAGGAAATGAAGGACAAAACATAATCTTTAAATTTTGACTTTATTGAAATGAACAGTAAAATGATGAACAATTTTAAGCATTATACAGCAAATAATTTACTCACTAGTAGCTATTTCAACTTAAGGGGTTTTTTGTTTTGTATTTTGTTGTTCAGGAAATAAGAAAAAGAAAGATCACAAATACTTATTGGGAAATTATCATTTGAATTTTTTACATTTTATTTTTTAAAAAGAAATCTTATGGCTAACAATGATACAGGTGTCAGAGTATTTAGGTAATATTAAAAGAAGTTGGGCTTTCATATGGGCTAGAAATTCATTATTGTTTTTCTCATTTAAATGCTCCTGTCATAGACTTCTACAATCTAAAAGTAGATTCACTAGACAGTAGATATTTCTGAAAAAGTTAGATCCAGATAACTGCTTTCATTAGATTCTAGTCATATTATCTAATATTTTAATCATATTTAATCATTTCTATGACCATGCACCCCAACTGCTCAAAATCAATCTTTGAATATATGAAATTCAGGAAAGGTTATGTGGGAAATATTAATAGAAGTTGAAAGTTGGGCCGGGCGCTGTGGCTCACGCCTGTAATGCCAACACTTTGGGAGGTCGAGGCAGGCGGATCACGAGGTCAGGAGATCGAGACCATCCTGGCTAACACGGTGAAACCCCTTCTGTACTAAAAAATACAAAAAAAAACTAGCCGGGCGAGGTGGCGGCCGCCTGTAGTCCCAGCTACTCGGGAGGCTGAGGCAGGAGAATGGCGTGAACCCGGGAGGCGGAGCTTGCAGTGAGCCGAGATCCGGCCACTGCACTCCAGCCTGGGCGACAGAGCGAGACTCCGTCTCAAAAAAAAAAAAAAAAAAAAAAAAAAAAAATTGAAAGCTAAATTTATTTAAGTCTGGGTTTCTTCTTATGTCTTCTTCTGAAGCAGATACTGAGGCAAACAAATAATGACTAATCATGCTCGTTTTTGTTTTTTTTTTTCTTTTCTTTTTTTGTTTTGTTTTGTTCTTGAGACAGGGTCTCACTCTGTCACCAGGCAGGAGTGCAGTGGTGTGATCTCAGCTCACTGCAACCTCCATCTCCAGGTTTCAAGTGATTCTTATGCCTCAGCCACCCAAGTAGCTGGGATTAAAACAGGCGCCTGCCACCATGCCCAGCTAATTTTTGTATTTTTAGTCCAGACGGGGTTTCACCATACTAGCCAGGCTGGTCTCGAACTCCTGACCTCAGCTGATCCACCCACCTCGGCTTCCCAAAAAGCTGGGATTACAGGCGTGAGCCACGGCGCCTGACCCATGCTCATGTTTTATAAGGACTGGGGATAAAAATGGATTGGTTGATTTTCAAGTGCTCTTAATGCAGTCATCAGTTCCTGGGACTTCTTATCTAATTGAAGAGAAAGAATATTGAAGTAATAACAATTATTGTTACTTTAGGAAATATATGGTGCTTCTTTTATCCAGGGGATAATTGAGGTTCATACTACAGCTTCATTTTGAGAACAGCTAGATAAGAAGACATTAACATTTCCAGCTGTGTAACCTATGATAGCAAGGTTAACTCAATCTCAAAATTTAGTGCCCACTTAAGACTGAGGGAGACAATTAATTTGTCAGAAAGAAGATCAGAGAATTGTGCTTATGTATGAATGTTTTCACAGTGTACACACAATAAGACAGTGTCTTCTCAGCGATTTAGACACACGCATTTGGGGGAATTTATAGTTGTCTAGGGCAAACTGCTTGGTGAGATTCTTATAGATCAATGATAGCATATAACCATTAGTTTAACATTAGAGATTTTAGAGCTGTTTGCCAATAACCCAGGATAACAATGTTCTTTCATTCTAAAATAATTACTTTGAATCTGTGCTTCTTTTGGAATAACTGTTAGTGTATTCTTCTGAATAGGAGTCTATCACATTTCCTAATCTCTCTGACATATTTTCTGTCATTCAGGTAGTGCTTGCAATTGTTGTATGCAAAAGTATATCCTTATTTCGTGATTCACTGAATTAACTTCTTTAGAGTACACATTTCAAAAACAGTAGCATTTTAGAATAAAATATTATTACAAAGTAATGTATAGACATTCATAAGTATAAAACAGAAATGTAAAGTTTTTTTTTTTAGGACAGGAAAGAAAAATGTCCCCTCCTTCCATTAATTCCACTCCACAGTGGCAATTACATGAAAATTCTTTGTGTATATCTTTTTGGACTTCATGCTATTCTATTCATCCAACATTTTGTGCATAAATGGGATAGAGGCTGTATTGCAATCCATTTTGTTCTGTTGGTGTTTGGAGGGTGGGTGGTACGTTGTAGCTTTTGTGTTTTGTTTCACTTCAAAACAACTTTTGGACATATATTAGTGAATACTCACATATGAATATTACATTTTATTTAGAGATCACTGCAATACATTTTGAGTTATGTTTTCTTCAGACTTATTTCCTTTACTATTGATATTTGGTCGCCGATTACCTTTATGTTTTGTTCTTTACATAATTTCAGTATAGACAGTCTTTTAGTTCAAATGGAATGGCTTTAATTCTGCAATTATGTCGATGCATAAAATTAAAGAGCCACATGGATCCTTACTCCCAGTTTGAAATGCAGTCCTCCTAGGAGGGGTCCATGAATGTCCGTTTACAGTGGATCTTCCAAGATCATTTCAAAGAAAAGATACATGATCAGAAATGTAGAGGACTAACACTCGTAGCCCTGTCATTAAATTCTGTTTATGAGCTTAGGCCTTGACCATTTCATATGCAAATTAAAGGTATTGGACTAAAGGATTCCTAAAATTACATTATTCTATGAATGTGTTTCACAGAGCTAATCACTAATTTTCTCTCTCTTTTTAAAATAATTCTTTGCAGATGGCTTTCTGTAGTGCTAGATTACCTATAATTTTCTTTACAGAGTCACTGTTATGATTGAGCTGGGACATAATATTACTTATTCAAATATATAAATGTATTCAAAAATACATAATAGAGATTTAGATTCACTATCTTTACATTCAAAGTGCTCTTATATTTCTAAAGTACGATAGGCTGTTGGCTTACTAGAGTATACTCTATATAAACCTAACCCTTCCTGGAAATAAGATTAGTGCGTCTTATCAAATATAGTACTTAATCTTGTTGAAGTCACAGCTTTCCCTGCCACCTCCGCTGTCTGTTCTCAAGCAGGTGATGGCTGAAATTCATGAATCCTGTGAGCAGCACTCAGGGTGCTCCCTTTTGCATCAGAATCCACCCGGCTCACAAGTCTGACACATTGCAGAATTTGGAAAGATATTGTATAAGTTGACTTGAAAGCAGTCAATATTATCCAATCTCTCATTATTTATCTATAGACCACAGATTTTTTGAGAGGCATAAACAGTAAGGCACCAAAAGATAAATTATCAGTTCTTCTATTAGTTGTGGAGAGATATTCCAGGCATTCTTTCATTCAGTCATATTTTAGGATCTGGATAAATTTTTAAAATTTATGAGTTTCTGGCTTCCTTGAAGGTCTCCGTTGGAATCAGGCAGAGACATCTTAATCTGCTATTGTTATTGCTTATCCAGTTATGTGCTGTGAAAGCTTGTAATTCCCACTGGCCAAGAATCAATGCACTGCATCTATTCTAGGTATCATGCCAGCTGTTCAAAGGATGGAATGCATTATATATTAGGCAAGCAATGGTACGTTAAAAAAAAGAATGGTTACTACAACAGCTTGGAAAACGTGTTAAAACTGGTTTATCATGCTAGTTCTAGTTTGTGAACAAAATTAATGTAATCTACCAAATGCAAATCAAGCTAATCCTATGTTAAAGGCTCTTTAGCAAGTAGAGTTGCTGAGAGAATTTTGAATAAGTTATTATCCAGCTACAAAAGAGATTACAGTCAAGTAGCTTCAATAGAACTCATATTCCAAGAAATATGAGACAGTGTTTTGTAATTCTATATAGAAAGTCCTTAAAGAAATAATTTGTAACAGCAAAGTGAAGCCTCTGGATATCACACTGTCTCAGATGCCTGTAATTTAACATATTATGTAGGAAAGTGTGTGCTTCAAATAATCTCTAATAAGAGAGAAACTTAAGCATCTCTTGTGTTTTGGTTATTGTACATTTATTTTTATTTATTTTGCAACACAGCATCAGTATAATAATGTCTTTGTACATCAGTAAACTGAAGGAAAACAGTGGAGCATCACTTTTTCTTGGAAAACTATTGAGAACCATCAATCCTAATTGCGCCTTACTCCTCAAACTGTGAAAACAGGATGCTAACTGGAGACAGCTATGCATATCTAGTTGTTTTCTCATAACAGTAAATGAAGTATGCCTTTACATACCCATTATCTTTTTCTTCCAGAAGGACTTTTTAATTCATTTTGTTCTGTAAAGAATATTTGTTAGAATACTAAATATTTAAATAGATTTATCATTCATATTCAGAATTTTTATTTATTCTATAAAGTATCAAAGTTCAGCCCTTGGAACACTTGCATCATTTTAGCACATGCCTTTGCTGCTCCAAATATAAATTTTTTAAAATCAAAGTAGACTCTATATCTATATATACATCTATATCGAGAAATAGATCTATATATTATCTAGACAGAGATAGAGATGTATATCATGTATACATATATGTATATACATATACATCAAGAGAGATACCATATGTAGCTCTATCTATATATGGATAGCAATATATAGAGCTATCATATATAGCTATAGCTATAAATATAGATATCAGCAATTGAAGGAATTTGAACGTTTTCAAGGCAGTGAGAGTTTGTAGATACATGACCCAAAACAGGAGAATCCAATAGGAGTCAGCATGGCCTTTGAGGCAGATTTCCCCTAAACCACCATTTCTGAAATCAGATGCTATTAGGATGAGAAGCTGTCCAGAGACTGGAACAGTTTCCAGTGGCTTAGAAGGCAAATATACTGTAATTCAGGGTTCACTAAGAATAGTGTAATTTGTTGCATAGCAGCAATAGAAAACTAACAAACCCAGTTATTATTAGGGTCTCTTTAGCACACTGCATACTCAGTGAATAGGAGCTGAATGAATAAGGAGTCTGGAATGAAGAATGAGACTCAACTAAGGATCTGAGGAATGGAAGTGGGCCATGGCTCTGGGTCCAACATCTCTATGAATCAGTAGATGTGAAACAAAAAAAGAACTCATCTTCCTGAATAATGTACTAACTCAGGACTCGGGCAATCTGGCTGTGGTTCCCTTCTAAGGAAGCAGAACATAGTGCAGGGAGATCAGTTTCTCTATCTTCTTTGAAATAAAAAGGCAAGGTCCAGGAATGAGGGCAGATGCTTTGATCCGAGGGGCGCAGCAGGCCGGCAGCGCACTGAGAGGCAGGCTACAGCAAGTGCTGCAGTGTGAGCATCCACCAAGCGGAGCCACAGGTGATGATGTCAGAGGCAGCGCGGCAGAGGCGGCATGAGCAGCATCCCTGACTGGTCCAGACAATGCTGGAACTCGAAGACACCGAGAGGCAAAGCAATCCTCTGATGGTGCTGAGCCCTGCAGTCTCCCGGTTTAGGGGTGGGGCAGTACCGAGCAGGCAAAATGTGTGTCCAAATGACTTTGTGACTTTATTGGTAGGAAAGACGTCTGTGGCCCCTTTTCACGTCTACAGAAAGCAAGGGGTGCGTTATGGATTGTATTGTGTTCCCCCATATTAAAATCACTATGATTAATATAATTTAAAAATCTCATAGGAAAAGTGAACCATGTGCCTAAAGAGATGGAAAATATTATCAGAGGAAAAAAATTTTTAAGGAAAAGAGTAAAATGGAAAAACTCGACATAAACACTAAATAAAACACAATATCAGATATGACAAATATTTCTGTCAACTTAGTAGCAGATGAGATACAGGTAAATATGAATTAGTCAATTTAAAGATAGGTCAATAAATATTATTCAAATTGAAACAAAAAAAGTTAAGGTGAGATTTTATTTAATGAAAAAATAGAAGAAAACAGTATCAAACAGCTCAGAGAAAATGACAAAGAATGTGACAGACATATAATTAGGACATGCTCCCCCAATCAAGGGAAAGAAATGGAATGGAGCATGGGTAATGAATAAAGAAGTAATAGCAGAAAATTTCAAAAATAAATAATAGACAACAAAGATAAAGTAAAAACAATCAGAAATGCAGCCAAAGAAAAAGAAAACACAACATACAGATTAAAAATAAAATAATCACAGCTTGATGCTCATTTCAGATTATGCCAAGAAGACAATGGAGCTGATATCTTGAAAGTATTGAACATAAAACTAGCAACCAGTAATTCTTTACTCGGTGAAAACTTCCTTTATATTATTGGCAGAGACACTTCTAAGAAGAATTGAAATGAATACATAAAACACGCTCCACATGGTCATTTTACTTTACTTTTGATTTCTAAATTTTTTAATGATGTCTAGTTTTTTTCTTTTGTAAATTTTTTCCTAGTATTCCTTTGGCTTGGGGATTTCTGGGCTTCTTGGATTTGTGGTACATTGCCTTTTATTTATTTTGAAAACTTTTTGTCTTTTTTGTCATATCTTATATTTTGTTTTATTTAGTAACCATAAAGAAAAAAAGGTCTTTATTTATAGGTAATATGTTGTTGTATATAGATAATTTTAACTAATCTGCAAAAAAAAAACTGTTAGAACTAATAAGTAAATTTAGCAGGGCTGCAAGATATGAAGCAAACATTCAATAACCAATTGTGTTCCCCATAAATTAACAAAAATTTTATTATAAAAACTATTTAAATACCTGCAAAAAACACAAACATCAAGATTTTAAAAATCAAAATATGTAAAGGCTATAACACTGAAATATGAAATCAAACTGCTAAGAAAAATTTTAAAAGCCTAAATAAGGCAGATAAATACCATGTTCATGGCTTGAACCCCTTCAATATATTTTAACATCTTCCTTTTTTATTCATTGCACTCCCAATCAAAACTCCATAGACTTATTTGTAGAAAATTATCAAATGTATTATTTTTAAAGTATGTGGAATGAAAAAATAACCCAAAATCAGGAAAATAAAGTTGGAGAATTTAAAATACTTGAATTCCAAAATAATTATAAAGCTTTAGTAATTAAGGCCTTCTGGTAAATTCGTATAAACCAATAAAAAAAATGAGTCTTAAAATAGATCCACATATGCATGATCAGCAGATTTTTTTTAAGTGCCAAGCTCATTTAATGGAGTAAGGATAGTCTTCTCAACAAACAGTGTTGTACCAACTGGAAATCTATATGGGGAAAATACAAACTCTATTTGGTAAATGTAGGTAACCAACAGAGACATAAATATAAAAAGATAGTAGAATATGTATTGTGAATTGTTAGGAGAATACAAGAAAAAATAAGGAATGAAACTGAAATAAAACAAGAGCCACCTGACATTAAAACCTAGATTCTATCCTTGATACACCAAAGGAAGTTGGATAGAGCACTAAAATGTACCTCTTCAGCCAAAATCAAATATTCAACCTCAACGTCAAGCTCTCAAATTTAAATGCTATATTGAGGGTAATATATTCCAAGACCCCAGTGTATTCCTGAAACTGCAGATAGTACCAAACCCTAGATACACTATGATTTTTCTACACAATAATACACACAGTGAAATGTCGGTTAGAAGACTAAATTTTGATGAACTCCCTTAATTACATTTCTTCTCATCCATACAACTTTACTTGACTATTTTAGTCCTTTGCATTGTTCCTCTATAACTGTTCAACACTTGAGATCTGTTGAGAGAAATGCAAGCTACTACTCAAAAGCCTTTATTTCCAGAATATCCATGGTCTTGGTCACTTTCTCCTGGACATGAGCTGAACACCATAATTCCAGCAGGGACAAACAGGAAAGGGACAGTCTCCATAACTTGGATTGATTCTCTTTGGTAAGTGTGTATTAGCAGTTTTAGCCGATCATTTTTTTTTTTTCTTATCATTCCATTTTAATTTCAAAGTAACTTTTCGGTCTTCTTTTTAAGCCAGGACATCTTCAATTGAAAGAGATTTTATGATGACTTTTTGAAACTCAGAGCCTATCAAATTTTGTCTGTACTGTACGGGATTATATTCTAGCATCCACGGTAGTGTTTCCTATCAACTTCGTGTAGTTTATGTATCATATTACAAGTTTTGACAAAAATGGAAAGCAGTTCAAGGATTAAAACAGAACCCCCTGCTTACACAAGCATTTTCCTCTAAGTAAAAAATGACCCTTCAATCTAGACTTTTTGCATCTATTTGTTCAATCTGCTCTTTTAGCAACCTATATGTATGTATTTTTCATTTGGTACACAAGGACATCATGAGGCATGGTGCTGAATGACTTAGTAAAATTAAGATAAATCATAGCAGCAGCAGTATGGAAGTGTAAGTCACATAAATAATTCATGCTGAAAATACTGCATCTTCTAATAGTTGTTGTGGGATTTCCATAGTGAAATTCATATTATAAATATTAAAAGTGTTTCAATTTGCTTAGATTTTGAAAATTTTGGATAGTTTCCCTGACTAGTTACAGAACTGTCCAAAGATACTAGAATTTTCTAATTATGTAACTTGGAATGAGGTAAAATTCATCTGTGTTAAATTGTATGCATATTAAACAAATACTGAAACCTTTTAGGTTTTAATTTTGTTATGAAATTTAAATAGCTGCCTTTAATACCTTCCAGGGATATGTTAATTGCTCTGTGATAAACCTTGTAACTAGTTCATCCTTTGTTTTGCCTCTTTTTCCAAACTCTTGTTCTGTTAATTTCAATAGAGTCTGGGTCTGAAGTCATTTCTGGTTTTATTGGAAAGGGTCAACAGTTTTACACTTTGGGCCTGAGTTTGTTTTTAAATAGCAATTTAAAGTCCTTTACTTCAAATAAATTGCTTCAATATATTGTTGAGTCCTAAGATTCATTCTTGTTTTTCGTATTCATCAGCTACATTTTCATAACCGTAAGAATCTAGAACCATACGGTCCAATATGGTGGTCATTTAAACTAGTTAGATTTAAACTAGTTACAAATAAATATTTAAATTTAAACTAGTTAAGATTAACTAAATTTAAAAATTCAGTCTCTAAGTTGTACTGATCATATGTGAATAGTAGCTACTATATTGAAGATAATATTTACATTAACATAGAAAGTAATATTATAGGCCAGGCGTGGTGGTTCATGCCTGTAATCCCAGCACTTTGGGAGGGTGACGCAGGTGAATCATGTGAGATCAGGAGTTCAAGACCAGCCTGGCCAACATGGTGAAACCCCATCTCTACCAAAAATACAAAAATTAGCCAGGCATGGGGCATATGTTTGTAATCCCAGCTACTTGGGAGGCTAAGGTAGGAGAATCGCTTGAATCCAGGAAGCAGAGGTTGTAGTGAGCCAAGATCATGCCATTGCACTCCAGCCTGGGCAACAAGAGCAAAACTGCATCTCAAAAATAAATAAATAAATAAAGTAGTATTATACAGCACTGATAGTACATTTTGATATGTAGGAATGAATGGACCCAACTCCCATCTTATTTAATTATAAATTAATTGTATCAAATTTTTACCATTGGAGATACAGTAGTCCCCCTCCCACTTATTTGAGGGTAATATATTCCAAGACCCCAGTGTATTCCTGAAACTGCAGATAGTACCAAACACTAGATACACTATGATTTTTCTACACAATAATACACACAGTGAAATTTCATCATGCTCCTCAGAACAGTGTGCCATTTAAAACTTATGAATGTTTTATTTCTTATATTTTCATGTAATGTTTTGGGCCATGGTTAAGTATGGGTAACTGAAACTGCAAAACAAAACTGTAGATAAGGGGATGGAGGACTGCTGCATATTTTTGATCTTCAGTCCTATCCTCTACATAATGCAATGAATGGTATGAAAGCAGAACTGGTTTCAAGTCAGTATCTCCCATCTGTATAGTCCCTTAACCTGTCTGAGTATGACTTTTCTTTAAATAATTAATATTATCTGCCCTGCCTATCTCAAAGGGCTTCCAGCATGCCTCTAGTGTGCTGAATCACAAATAATAAGGAACAGTGATGCAGAAGAGAAAGCTGGAAACAGGTAGACCTGGCACTAGACATACTGCAGGACTCACCAGGGTACTGACTCACAAAGCAGTTAGTTAACAGTACCACTTGACTTTCCAACTGGACCTGGCAAGTTCTTCTTGATTTGTTTTAGAATTTCTTCCTCAAAATGCCTGATCCTTTTCACTAAATAGGCCTCTCCAAGGAGAAGAAATATGGCATTGTGATCTTGAGTGATCCATCTCTGGAGTAGACTCCACTTCGTGCCTATGTGAAAGATAAAGGGAAATCACAGAGTGTTGGAGCCATGCTCAAGTGCATCACTACAAAGCAGGTCTCCTATTTTGTGGTGGGTCCTAACAGTGCCAGTCAGAAATTCACTCACACAACCAGGAGCGATGGCTCACGCCCGTAATCCCAACACTTTGGGAGGCCGAGGCGGGTGCATCACCTGAGGTCAGAAGTTCAAGACCAGCCTGACCAACATGGTGAAATCTTGTCTCTACGAAAAATAAAAAATTAGCAGGCATGGTGGCGCATGCATGTAATCCCAGCTACTCGGGAGGCTGAGGCAGGAGAATTGCTTGAATCCGGGAGGCAGAGGATGCAGTGAGCCAAGATCAGCCATTGCACTTCAGCCTGGGCAACAAGAGCAAAATTCCATTTCAAAAAAATAAAAAAGAAAAGAAAGAAATTCAGCCACACAAATATCCAGAGAAAGTCAAAGGTAGCTAGAAAAGGGGATGGCACTTCTGGAGACACGCGGTTCTCAGAATTACTCAGGCACATCAGACTTGTTTCTCAGATGAAAGATGAGTTCCCATTACTCCACCAAAGGTGGGTTTATCCTCATGATATAATGCCAAGTCGGTCAGAAGTGACTCAAAAATAAGGCTGGGTTTAGGATGTGGCAGAATAAGAAGTGTACTTCTACTTATACATTGGAGAAACCATGGACTCACAAAGAAAATGTGCACTCACAGAGCAATACTCTCAAGAAGTAAACTGTTACTTGAGGTTGTGTTGCAACTTCAGCCCAAGTATAATTTGAGGATCTCCCATCAATTTTTTTTTTTTTTTTTTTTTTTGAGACAGAGTCTCGCTCTGTCGCCCAGGCTGGAGTGCAGTGGCCGCAACTCAGCTCACTGCAAGCTCCGCCTCCCGGGTTTACGCAATTCTCCTGCCTCAGCCTCCCCAGTAGCTGGGGCTACAGGCGCCCGCCACGTCGCCCGGCTAGTTTTTTGTATTTTTTAGTAGAGACGGGGTTTCACCGGGTTAGCCAGGATGGTCTCGATCTCCTGACCTCGTGATCCGCCCGTCTCGGCCTCCCAAAGTGCTGGGATTACAGGCTTGAGCCACCGCGCCCGGCCTCTCCCATCATTTTTTGCTAGCATCAGGAGGCAACAGAGACCCAGAATACAGACTAGCATCAATGACCAGGTAAAACTCCCACTTCTTGATACTTCCCAACTGTGACTTCAGACAAATTTTCTTTCCTTTCAGTGACTCAATTTACTCAACTGTACAATGGAGAAGATAGCTATAGCGCTTATTATAGGATTGCTGAGAAATAATGAGTTAAATGCTTAAAATAATACATGGTTTGGTTGTGCATGCTCCACTTTCCCTCTAAAATACAGGATTTTAATTTGCTGAGCATTTACTATGCATAAGGCATTGTGCCAGAAACTGGTCATATCCAGTTGACTAAACCAGACAGAACACAAAGACTTAGGCCGCTTAGATTCTAGTGACACAAATAGATGGCCTGTTGCAAATCCGTGTGGCACGTGGGCTCTTCAGGTGAAGAGCAATTATGTTTTACTCTTATCAATTGTATAAGAAAAGCAAGTTAGCAAAGACTAAAGAATAAAAACATTTTTCAAGCAAATAGTTACATAAAGTCATGTTGAATTAGGTTTTTTTCTTTGTGTCCTCTTTTACAACTTTTTCCACTTTAGAGACAAGATTTCATGGAATTTTATGGAATATTTTATGGAAAACAATTGGAGAGGCAGAAAATCTAAGCAACATTATATACAAATAACATAAATGCTGATCTGTAACTGTCATTTTTCTTCACACTAAAGCACAGATGCATAAATACATCATTATGTTTGTTTTTTTTTAAATCAGGAACAAAATATATTTATGGTTTTTGCTATTAGTAATTTAGTAAATAGCCATTGCATTTCTATTTTCTATTTTCTACTGGAAAGTTTAGTTTGGCACTGTGGATCCTGACTAAGTGATTCCAATGTAATACACTTCAAAAAGGAAACAAATAGGTTTACTAAGAGAAAAAACGTGTAGTAGGAGAAAAACGGTAGAGTAAGTTATTAACTGTATCACACTGAGAGAAATATTGGAAGTGTCAGTATAAGTTCAATAGAACAACAGGGAGGGATACAAGTAGATGTACAAGTTCTGAGCAAGGCTTGAGGATATGAGAGCTCATGGCCGGATATGAAGATAAGAGAGCTCATGGCACATTCTGGGATCTGTGCAAATGCAATACGCTTTGGAGACATAGATCCGTTTTGGAGAAACTCTGCTCAGCCTTAATGGCTCCAGGTATCAGGGGAGGCAATGTGGAAATCTGCATTTTTATGAAACAACTCATCTGATTCTTATGGATAATAAATACATCTTGCTCTAAAAAGCATGAGGCATGTGGGAACCACAATGGATAAAGAAATAGGAAGATAAATCAAAATTAGTTTTGAATGACTCTTGATACCATCTTGGGAAGATTGGTGTTCTATCCAAAAGCAGGAAGGTGTCATAACAAATCTTTCAGAACTAAAATCATGCACAAAATATAGTTTTTAAAAAGTTCTCATTTGAATGTGGAGAGTGCACTGAAATTTGTGAGTTCCATCAGGAGTAGATTGGGGCAGATCAGGTGGAAGTCATTTAAAGCTTAGGTTAGCTTGGTAGCAATAGAAATGGAGAGAAAAGTTTACCCATTAGAATAAGACAGATGGTGACTTTTGTTGGCTTAAATTGTAGGGGAATAGACTGAAAGTATTTGGTTGTCAATAATGGAGGTGACCCTACATTTTGTTCATTCATATGGATACAGATGCTCCCCAACTTACAGTGGGGCTATGTCCCAATAAACCCATCATATTGACCGAGTGCAGTGGCTCACGCCTGTAATCTCAGAAGTTTGGGAGGCCAAGATGAGTGGATTGCTTGACCTCAGGAGTTCAAGATTAGCCTGGATAACACGGTGAAACCCTGTCTCTACAAAAAATACAAAAGTTAGCCAGGTGTGGTGGTGTGTGCCTGTAGCCCCAGCTACTCAGGAGGCTGAGATGGAACGATCACTTGAGGCCAGCAGTGGAGGCTGCAGTGAGCTGAGATGGGGCCACTGTACTGTAGCCTGGGTGACAAAGCAAGACCTTGTTTCCAAAAAAACAAAAAAGTCATAAGGTGAAAGTATTGTAAGTTAAAAGTGCGCTTAGTACACTTAACCCACTGAACATTACAGCTTAGCCGAGACTACCTTATTAACATGCTCGTGGCACTTATGTTAGCCTGCAGGTGGGCAAAATCATCTAACACAAAGCCTGCTTTATAAAAAAGTGTTGAATAAATTACATGAGTAATTTACAGAATTCTGCACTGAAAGTGAAAAACAGGATGGTTGTGTGGGTACTCAAAATACAATTTCTACTAAACGCATGTCTCTTCTACATCATCATGAAGCCTCAAAATCTTAAGTTTAACTGTCGTAATTCAGAAGCTGTCCATATTTAGTGATTGACACAGGAAAGATATCCATATGTGTTTGTATAACGAGAAATTTATTACTTGATGTTTAACCAAAAAATACCTAGGACATATTTTCTAAAATGATTTTCAAAAAATTATGTTTGTGGATTTTTATGCATATACATGTGTGCACACGTGTGCATATATGTGTGCCTAAATATGCAAATACATATACACACACATATGTATGGCAAAAAATCATTTAGAATTTTAATGAAAAAGATAATTTTACTACGTGACATTTTAGGGTCTATAATATGCTAACATCCTTTACAGAGCTCCAAAAAATTGAACATTTATGATGTTTTCCAAATAGTTTTGAATCTAAAGTCTCCTTGTATCATGTGACCCATTGCAACCCACCTTGGGCAGCACTGAATCAGAATGACCAACTAATTTTTTTATGAACTTCTTTTACTATTGAGACCTGTCAAAGAAATGCACAATAATTCATTCATTAGACAACAAGTTTAGCACATATGTATTTTATACCTATTTTCTTCCAGGTGTTATTACATTATCTGGAGATATAGTAGGAAAGAAAACAAAATAGCATATGACAAAGCAACTGCGAAATTTAACTGGAAGCAGATCGACCACTGTTTGTGTGTCTCTAATTCAAATTTAGGGGACTTGGATTATGATTATTCAGGTAATCCTCAACCAGTGAATCCAGTGAAAGAATTTCTTAATAATAATGCGTGATAAAAACATTTTAATCTCTCGTGACTGATTCACTCACTTCTTCCCACCTGCGAATATGATATTAGCATAGTGTAAGGAAATGTTGTAATTTTCCCAATAGTAAACAACCTGCGATGATTTACGCATCTGTAAATTAAATAATTTTAAAAATCAAACTTGCCATGTAATATAGTGCTATGAGGTTAAAAAAGGTCATTTTCTAAACTCTGACTACTATGACTTGTCCTCTGCTGGTGTATAAATAGAAAAGAGAGACAGCTAGGTCAATTATTAAAATAAAGGCAAGACTAAGTGTCATAGGAGAAAGAAAGTAAAGTGCAGTGGGATAGCTGGTTCAAGACAAGGCAGTAAGCCAAAAGAAACAGAAACCTAGTAGATTAAATTGGAGATATTCAAAGAAATGTATATAAAAATATATATTTATTGTTGAGCAAGTGATATGAGCTAAAGAAGAAATAAAATCAACTAATAAATGTGAAAATGTTTAATCTTCTTAATAAAAATAAATCTGAAACAAAACAGTCCGGGTTCAGAGCAATGCAAATATTGCAGAGTTGTATTAGTCGGGGGTCTCTAGAGAAACAGAGAGAGACAGTGAGATCTATGTTATAAAAACTGACTCACATGATCAAATATTTATATGGTTTTGGAGGCCAAGAGGTACTATAACATGTTGTCTGCAAGCTGGAGACCCAGTAAAGCTGGTGATGTAATTCAGTCTGAGGCCAAAGGCCTAAGAACTGAGGGGTACCTGTGGTTTAAGTCTGTGATTCTGATTTGCTAGTAGGAGCTTCAGTGTCTGAACCCAGAAGAAGAGGAGCAGAGCTCAGGGAGAAAGAAGTTGCCCCTCCTCCCTCTGCTTTTTTATTCTATTTGGGCCCTCAATGGATTGGATGCTTTCCACCCACACTGGTGAGGGCGAATCTTCTTTACTCAGCCTCCTCATTCAAATGCTCATCTCTTCCAGAAAAACCCCCACAGAATCATACAGAAATAATGTTTTACAAGACATCTGTGCATTCCTTAGCCCAGTCAAGTTGACACATAAAATTAACACTCTTAAGAGTATAATTTGGAAATATGTTTCAAGAATTAGAAAAATTATCCAATACTTTGATCCAACAACCCTGTGACATTAGGGTATGCTACTTGCTCCCCAGGTTCTATTCTCCCCTTCACTTGCCCAAAAACCACTAGCACCCCAGTTTAAACTGTGGCCACCCATCCAGAGACTGTATTCCTATGGTTGCATGAGACCTTAATACTAAATGCTGGTCAGTTGGCTGGGAATGGAAATGGCATAAGAAATTTAAGGAACAAACGCTTTGAAAAGAAAGATTTGTGTCCTTCATTCTCTCTTTCCCTGTAGCTTGATGACAAATAAAGCAGTCAACATGGACATTGAGAAGGAAAACTTGGATTATCTCACCTCCCTTAGTCTCCCTGAGACTGCCCTATTATCTGAGAGAGAAATGAATGTTTCATTCATTTAAGCCACTTGTATTGTGTGCATTTTTTACATAAATTTAATCAATACCCTAACTAATGCAACTTCCTTGCAGGTTGAAGAATATATTGAAAGAAAAAAAATAACTAAAAGTATTGGCAACAGCATTAGTATAACAGTAAAATTTGGGGAACTGGGAAAGTTGAATCAAATAATAAAAGAACAGTTAAAAATTGCATTGTTTCCATATAATAAAATGTTAAGAGGTTGAGATTTTTAACATTGAACACATAATTACATAGATAAATGCTCAACATAATATAAAGGGTAATTCAAATAAAACTATACATGATAAGTTATCATTCAACCTTGTTCAAAGGTTCTTGGAAACTGGGACTTTACATAAACTGATGTACAATAAAACCAATTTTTTTCTCATAGTTGTTAGAGCAAAACCATGTTGAAGGAAACAATGTTATTTGCGGACCTTCTGTACATCTTTCACTTAAAGTCACCCTTTCTAAGAACCTATGGTCAACATTAAATGCGGACTTACTGTACTCATTATAAGCCATACTTTATAAAAGAATTATACATGCACTTTACACATGATTTATAAGATTGGAAGATAATCTACTGTGAGTCTATGCCTATTGCTATAACAAAATACCTTAAACTGTATTATTTATAAACAACATAAATGTGTTGCTTAGAGTTCTGGAGGCTGAAAATTCCGAAATCAAGCTGCCAGCAGATGTGGTGTCTGGTGAAGGCCAGCTCCTCATAGGTGCTGCCTTCTTGGTGTGTCTCTTGCATGGCAGAAATGGAGACAGGGCAAGTAGGCTCCCTCAAGCCTTTTGTAAGCCACTAAGGTATTTGTAAGGTGGTTACAAAGGTGCGCAGAGCCCTCATGACCTAATCACTTCCTAAATGTCCCACCTTTTAATACTATGGCATTGAGTATTAGGTTACAACATATGAATTTCCAGGGAACACCAACTTTCAGACCACAGCATTCTCTCCCTGGACCCCCAAAATTCATGTCCTTCTCACACGCAAAATACATTCATTTTATCCCATTAGCCCTGAAAGTCTTAACCTGTTCCAGCACCAACCACAAGTTTAAAGTTCAAAATCTCATCTAAATCAGATATGGGTGAAATTCATGATATAATTCACTCTGAGGCAAATCCTCCTTCAGCTGTGAATCTGTGAAAGCAAGTACATTATGTACTTCCAAAATGGTGGGACAGGCATAGAATAAATATTTTCATTCCAAAGGGAAAAAGTAGGAAGCAAGAAAGGGATAACTAACCCTAAGTAATTCCAAAATCTAATATAGTGAACAATATTAAATCTTAAAGCTTGAGAATAACCTTCTTTGATGATGCTGCCTCCTTTAGGACTTGTTGCAGAAGGGGTTAGGCCCCGAAGGCTGTAGGAAGTCACACCCCATGGCTCCGCTAAGCACTGTCCTCAGGCAGTGAACTCTCTGCAGTGGTCTTGCCTCAGGCCTCCAGTGGGAAATACCCTAGCAGGGAATCTCTGTAGTAGTCCAGGTGCTGTGGTCTTTCTCTGCCTGGGCCCTGAGGCTCTGTGGGAAATTTAAGTGGAATTTAAATTTTGAAATTTAAGTAGAGGCAGCTGCGCCCCCACAGCTGTGCACTCTACACACCAGTGGAGAAGGCATCTTGCAGCCACTGCCAAGGTTTATCGCCTATGCTCTCTCGAAGGGCTGCCACTGCACACCGTGCTGCACCTGGGCTCATGGCAGCTACATGTGGCGCAAGAGAGAAGTGCTGCTCTGGAATTCCACGAGCAGAGTCTTGGGTGAGGTCTCCAGGGCTGAAGGTTCCTCTTTTGACATTGCCCTGTTCCCCAGACCTTGACCCTCTGGGCCTATGATGGAAATGGTAGTGCTGATAATCTCCAAAATGCCTTTGGGGTCATTCTTCTCCAATTTATTGATGAATAACACCTGGCTTCCAATGATTCATTCTAATCTCCTTGTCAAATAATTGCTTGGCCACACCTTTGGTGTTCTCCACCAAACACACTTTTTCATCCTTTATTACATGGCCAGGCTAAGAATTTTTTTAATGTTTAAATTAAGATTTAAAGAGTAATCTTATGATTATAAATTTCATCTTTATTTCTGTCTTCTCACATTTTACCATAAGCATCAAGAGAAGCTATACTGCACCATCAACATTTTGCCTAAATATTTCGTCCACCAAATAACTGACTTCATTGCTCATCAGGTCCTCCTTCCACAAAACACTAGAACACAAACACAATTAAGCCAAGTATTTTGCCACTTTATAAAGAGGACCTTTCCTCCAGTTTCCTATAACATGTTCCTTATTTATCTCATCAGAATGGCCTTTACCATCCATATCTTTACCAACATCCTGATCAGGACCACTTAGGTAATCCCTAAGAAGACTGAACCTGTCTTTACACCAGGGAGTCCAATCTTTTGGCTTTCCTGGGCCACCTTGGAAGAAAAAGAATTCTCTTGGGCCACGCATAAAATACACTAACACTAACGATAGATGATTAGCTAAAAATAAATTCCCAAAAAATCTCATAATGTTTTAAGAAAGTTTACAAATTTATCTTGGGCCACATTCAAAGCCATCCTGGGCCACATGTGGCCAGCAGGCTGTGCGTTCAACAAGCTTGTTCTACACCCTCATCTTCTTCTGAGCTCCCACTAGAATCACCCTTTACAGTTTCTTCACAACAATATGGGCTTGTCCCAGCATGCACTTCAAAACTCTTCCAGTATCTACCTATTACCCAACTCTAAAGCCACTTCCACATTTTTAGGAACATATTACAGCAGCACCCCACTCTTGGTACCAATTTCTATCAGAGTCTGTTCCTGCTGCTGTAACAAAATACCTTAGACTGTATAATTTATAAACAACAGAAATTTATTGCTCACTGTTCTGGAGGCTAGTAAGTTCAAGATTAAGGCACTAGCTGATTTGGTGTCTGGTGAGGGCCTCTTCCTCACCAGCACCTTGCTTCTGCATCCTCATATAAATGGTAAAGAAGAGGGGTATGAAGGCTGTGTCATCTAATGAAAGGAAGGGGAAGGAACAAGCAGATTCCCTCAAGTGTTTTGTAAGGAACGCTAATTCCATTTGTGAGGGCAGAGCCCTCATTACCTAATTACCAAATGCCCCATCTCTTAACACTATTGCATGGAGTATCAGGTTCCAACATACGAGTTTTCGGGGGACAAAAACATTCAGCTATAGAACCTGCCAAAATACTAAAACGGATTAGTCGTAGGTGATGGGATACTGGCATCTTTATCTTTCTATTCATTCTTCTCTTTATTTTCTATATTTCTTTGAATAAACTTGCATTTTTTTTTTTTTTTGAGACGGAGTCTCGCTCTGTTGCCGGGGCTGGAGTGCAGTGGCCCGATCTCAGCTCACTGCAAGCTCCGCCTCCCGGGTTCACGCCATTCTCCTGCCTCGGCCTCCCAAGTAGCTGGGACTACAGGCACCTGCCACCTCGCCCGGCTAGTTTTTTGTATTTTTTTAGTAGAGACGGGGTTTCACTGGGTTAGCCAAGATGGTCTCGATCTCCTGACTAAACTTGCATTTTTTTATAATCAATAATAGAGTTCTTATAGTCTTTATATCTTATAGTTAATAAAATGCAAAGGATACAAATAATATGCTTAAGAACTAGCCCAAGGGAACTGGTTAAGGGAGTGAACTATTTTTGTTTAGTTAAATATCAGAATTGGCCATGAGCTGGATGCACTGGGATTGAGAGGAAGAGAAATTGAAACCACTGTGCATAATAAGTGGCCAGGACCTGGTGGATTTGGGAGTTGACAGGTCTTGGGAAGTAACAGGAGGAGATCCAAAAAGGAAGAAATGGGAATTAGCCACATGGTGGGAGGCTGGGTCTGTAGTGAGGAGCAATGAGCAACTTATTTCAAGCATGAAGCAAAAAAAGACATCTGGGATGCAGGGCCCATTATTACTTGCCATGGTTGTGCTGAGCTGCAGTGCATACCAGCCCATCCCCGGTCAGCTCACCTCTCACAATGGCATAGTTGGCACTTCAGCCACTGCAATGGTGTCCTGCTGCTGACAACTCATGAAAAATGGTCAGTATATACAGGAGATGAAACGCAAAGAGGAAAATTCCATAGACGTAGAAAATCAGAAACACAGATGGCTAGGAGAAATTCAAGTTCTTCCACTCCCCCATCCACTGTCAGCCCCTGCCTGTAATCATGCAAATACGAGAAGGATTTTCCTCTCTCCATCAGAGGATAATGGCAGACTACTTGTAAGGAATAGGCATGGGGCTTACCTACCTTTTAAAGTATGCACTGACCCTGAAAAATGGATTTGGAGACCATCAAGAAATTGATATGTCACAAACAGCTCTTATATATATATCCTCAGCACCAGCTATGAATTAGGTCTTGTGCCAAGGACTGCAGTCACGAAAGGGAAGTGTAAAACATTTTCTCTGAACAAGTTATTTACACACTAGCAAAGCCAATAAATATTACATTCTTAAAATAATTAGGACACATTGAAGTGCTCTGCTTTCACATATAAAGAATGGCTTTTTAGTTGCAGAGGCAAATCTGTAGTACTAACCACCTGGAAACAGGAACAAAAGTGTTTTAAATGCAGCAGAGTACCAGTTACATGAGCTTACTTCAGAATGTATTTCTTGAAAGTCTTAAAATGTAATTTCTTTTTTTAAGGTTACCTACACCTTTCTCTCAATTTAGCTTTCTTTTTGCCACTTCTGGTAATTTGCTCACATGCTGAATTTCTGCTAGAAATATCAGTCTATTCTTTAATTTTCCCTTACACAAGCTGGAGTTGGGAGCTCTTTTACACATTCCCTGTACGCTACAGATGCAAATTACATCCTCCTCTCCACCAAGGTTCTGTGGAGCTCATTGTCAGAGCTGACTTCAGGGAGGCTGGAGCTGAGGAGCCACCTCAGGCTCTCCTGGGCACCTAGCTCAGAGGACGCATCATCCAGGGCCTCTGGAGAGAAGGGGAGGACACTGAGCATTCAGGGCAGCAGTAACACTTAGCCTACTTGATTGCAGCTGTCAACCCTGTGGCAGGTTTCAAATGGAAGGAGACTGATTGTAAGGATAAGGAGGCCTACTTCAAATGGAAAGTCTCTTTTCATTTAAAAATAGTACAGTGTGCGGAAGTGCCGAGCAGCAAAGGGTACTCTCGACTGGTTTATGGGCACATCATCTATTACTCTGCTTCCTTCATTCCTAGATGGTAATAAGAAGAGAAAATGGCATCGATGAAGCAATCCTTTCCATGATAATAGAAACGGTATCTGCGAATGGTTATAAGATTAACTTTCTCGATAGGGAATAGGGAGACAAATTTTGTTATTCTTATTTTATTAAACTTATGTAACATTTTAACCTCTAGTAATTTTTTTAAGTTTGGATAAAATACTTGTTCTATATTAAATTTGCAGAGTAAGAGTGAGTTAATTAATATAATCAGAGACACAGAGAGAGAGCCCTGCCAGCTCTTATTACTCAGGGGCCAGCTAAGTCAGGAAAAAAGTTTCTAAGAAAATTCAATCAAATGTTGCATTCACTAGTTAATTACCTAAAATAGAGTTTCTGAGATGAAAATGAGGCTGTTTCAGTGAAATTTAGCCTCACAGAGAGACAAAAAAAAGACTAAAATAGAAGAATAAAAAAGAAAAATTTATTTTTTCTAAACATTGTGATAGTATCAGCTCAGGGGTTAGATCCAGACAGGGAGTCTTTACAGCTGTCACCAGCTTGCTACCAATTGCTGCATTTAAGTATTTCTATATTTTTTAGAAATTACTATTGAAAAGTAAAGATACAATTTTTCTGGGTATTTACAAAAAGTTCTCCTCTGACGCAGAATATCAGTGTGTCTGGATCCATCGTGATGTGCCTCCAACTCATAACAAGTAATTAACTTATAAAGACAAATATTTGGGAATAATTGATGCATTTTCCTATACATTAGAGCATATTCAGATTTTAAAATTATCTCACATACATGCGGAGAAACTTCCTGAAATGGGAGAAAACAGGTAAAATCAGCACCAGGGTACCCAGGAATTGCCCAGAGCCACTCCCCTCCCACCCCGTGACCCTCCCTAGCTGACATTGTTTATCATTCTACATGTGATACGGACCAAAGGCTTCCTCACAAGTGCTGCTGAAGGAAGAATAGAAGCTGTCATTGCATGTAATTTACTTGTTTTGATACTGACTCTTTTCAAATTATTTTCCCTGCATTCATCTGTAGTGACCACATGGGAAAGCCCTCTGCAAAGGGAAACAGTCATATCCTAAACTTCACACTTTTACTAGCAATCTAGGACACATAAAAGGGTTGCTGAATGGAAAGCCTCTCATTGCTGAAATCCATAGGACATACAAATATTTACTGAATGTGTGATATGCAATGTGTGTTATACAATCTGCTAAGCGCTGGGTGTACTCAGTTTGAGCCAAAAAGATGATCCCTGGCCACTTGCAACACTTTTGGTGTTGTAGTGGAGACAGACCAAAAGAAGCAGGCAGACAAAAATAAAAATATAGCCTAACTAATACATTAGCACACATTCTGATAAGTGTTAATAAAGGAACACAATGGATATGCAGAAGGGAAGGAATTTAGTGGTTTGGGCAAGCTTCTCCAGAAAGTGACTCTTTATAAAGCATGAGTTGTCTGTGAGACAATCAAACGGAGATGTCAAGAATCGAACACACAACTTTGGAATCCTCAACATATAAATATTAACATAAAGTCATATGGACAGGACCACCAAGAGATTAAAAAATAAAGATGGCAGAGAATAGGACCATGATTAAGCTCTATGAAATTTTATCAGTATACGATAGGTAGAGAAATTAGAATTGCCAGGCAACAATGAGAAAAGAACACCGACAAAAGTAAGAGTAAAAACAGGGGACTGTGATTTCATGAAAGCCAAGATAAGATTGGGTTTCTGAGCGGAAGGACTGCTCAGATCAATTCGGCCAAGGGAACAAATTAAAGCCGGTCAGACCACACCATTTGATTGGGTCACATGACGTTGTAGTGATCCTAACAAGAATGGTGTCAGTGGATATGTGTGTGTGTGTGTGTGTGTGTGTGTGTGTGTGTGTATTTGTGTGTGGGAATTGATGGGGTGAGGGTTGAGTAGAGAAAGTAAGCATAGAAAGCCATTTCTGGATGTTTCTGAAAAGGTACAAAACAATGGATCATGGCTGCATATGGACTTGGTCAGAGGGAAAAAGCATTATTTAAGATGGAACATGCCAGAACACATCTGTATGACAGCAATGATTCCATAGAGATGTAGAAACTGATGATGTCAGAAATACAGGGGTGCACTGAAGCTGGAAAGCCCTTTGGGAGTTTGCGGAGATGAGGGTGTGGCACAGCTGCAGGGTTGGATCTCATGTAAGAGGAGTGATGCCTCTCACTTACGGAGTGGCTGAAAGGAAAAGCTTGGTGCAGAGGCTGGGGCCGTGCCAATTTCTAAGTGGAAATATGAGAGAGTTTTCATCTGGTGGCTGCTATTTGTCTACTGAGCTTGTTGGGTTCTGTTGGACTAAGTTTTGAGGCTTGAAGATGTAGTGAGAGACAGCCATTGCAGCCTGTGGGGGCACAGAAAAGTTGAAGCTTATTGGATGTTTGGTGAGCAGAGTTGAGTTCCCACTTCAGATTAGGGGTCATAAATTACAGCCATATTAATTTGCATAAACGCCGAGTTTTCTTCACAACAATATAGATGCCAAAAAAGTGAATGTTTGGTCTTATCAGTAGGCGAAAATCTTTACAAGACAAAAAAGTAAAAAATAAAAAAAGGATTGACAGGAATCTTGCAATTAACCGAAAAGTCAAAATCTACATTTTACAGACAAGAATAAAAAAGAGATATTTTATCTTAAAAGACAAAATAGTAAAAAATAAAAAATGACTGACAGGAATCTTGCAATTAACTGAAAATTCAAAATACCTTTTGCAGACAAAGAATAAAATCAGTATTTTGCAGAAGTTTGTACATCCAATGAATGGCAGAAGTGCATCTGGAACCCGGCTTCAATCTTGCCTTGGGTGCACTGTTCATTTTGGGGACAGGGAGAGGGTCTTATCTATAAAGGAATGGGAGAGAAACAGGGAAACAATATCAGTCATACTTAGTTGTTGGTGGAAAAGACAGTAAAAATTGGATGGAGACACAGGAAAATAAGTGGAAAACTTGAGGCATTTTCTCATAAAACTAAATGAATGAGTCAAAAAGAAGCTGATTCTTAAGACGACTGAAGTAAGTTAAGAAAGGAGCCTTTTCTATAGACTGGACTAGCACATAGCTGAAAGTTCCCCACCCCCCACCCCCGACAGGTCTCATGTAAATTCATCTTTTCCCTTATAAATTGAGCTGAAATAGCAATAGCTGGAATAGCAGTGGGGTACAAAGTTTGATAGTTTTTTCCACTGGATGAACAGAAGAGATTCAGAGAGATTTTATGCACCATGTTTATTCTAAGTATCTCTGGAGCTGAAGTCTACCCAGATTTTTATGCTTCTAAATTCTACTTCAGGAGAAGGCAGAGTAAGTCTGCGGCTTTTAGATATGAGGCCTAAAGTTAACTGATTAGGAATGGCTACAGTGACTGATTTGACCCACTGACTAATCAGCAGGAACAGCAAGTTGAATAATTATTTGTACGGTGCTGTGAACTGAGAAGAAAATCTTCAGGCTGTGCAGAGTTGAATCTACTCAACTCAAGCCTTACACATGCCTAATGGGCCCTCCCTCTTAAATGCCGTGTTCCCACTCAGGAATGAGTCTACAGACACATATGATACCTTCCCCTTCACACCCCACTCCCTACTTCCAGGTGTTCCTTCTTAATTTCACACTTACTGTCATCAGTACCACCTTTCTCCAAGTCTCCCAAATGTGCAACTTTCAAATGTTAGCCATTGTATCCAACACCACTTCCCCAGGGGATTCGCCTAATACCACATTACTTCTTTCTATGTCTTTTTTGCTTAACATTCACCATTTCTTTTTTCTTCCTACAGAAAAACTTTTAATTCATGTCTGCTTAATCATCCAGTTCTCTCCATTCTATCCTACATAGATGGCAATACTGCCATTATTTTTCATTTCATCATGCTACTCGTGTGTCTCAAAAACCCTCAGGATATCCCCAACTACACAGGGTAGAATTGAATTTTCTTAAACTAGAATGTGAGGTCTGCCTACTTCCATTTCCAAACTGGCATTCTGCTATCTCCAAAAAGAATATTCTGATCAGGCCAGACCTGTTTTCCTATCCATAGAACATGCTGTATGCTTTTTCACTTTCATAGTAATGCCTTTCTCCTGGCAGAATTTCCTCTCCTGGTCTTCCCTGTTGACTCAAATCTTACCCAACACTTAAGGCTAGACTCAAGTTCCAATTCCTACGTGAGACCTTTTCTGAACACTACAGTGAATAGAGTCTCTTCTGCCTCTGATTTTTTGTAGCAGATATAGTATGTTTCTTTCATATAATATTTTCTCATCTTATGCTTTTATTAATTTTCATTGTTTGTACAGCTTTTTAAACTAGATTTTGAACTAACTAGTAATTGCAGTTTTATAACTTTCACAGAATTTAATGCACAAGATAAATTTTAAAAGCATGCTCATATTTTGAGAAGCCACAGGAGTTACCCTTTGTAATATATAATTAAGACTGGAGCTTAAGTCTCAACAGGAAAAATAATAGCAAAAACTACAGTCACTTGCAAAAAAAAAAAAAGAAAAGACAGAGATTTTAGAGGAAACTATCTTAAGTGGGTATCTTGAGTGAGATATCAACATGTTAAGTCATTTCTTGATATTGACATTTCTACAGGCTTTTGCTTTTCAGACTTACATTTTCAGTGCATCACAAGAAAGGGTAAGGTCATTTTGTATTTTTCCTGGTAGATCTGAGGGAAAACACTTTACATAAAATATGACTGGAACTTCAGAAATTCTCAAAAAGTTGCAAGGGTAAGTTCATCCAAACTCTCCAAACCAGTACTGTGAGCTAAACATGGCATATGCTATAAAGGAAAACTTTGCAAACTTTTGCAAAAAGTTCAACAGTTGCCACACAAAAAAATACAGGAAAGAGTAAAACTTAGAAAATTGAGAAGATGAATCCAATCATTTTGGACCTTCTGTTTCATGTTAACAATCAGAATGTTTAGCAGAACTCAGCTTTCATAAGTTAATGGAATGTCTCATGGTGATTGTGATGAAAATTACTATATCTATGAGTCTTAATTGTAGTGCACTGGAACTGAATAAATATCCTGCATAATATTATGCTTGAAATGTTATGCACATAGGCTTAATTCATGGGATGTTAAAATCTTACTGAACTAAATCTTGTGTCTGAGAGTTTAAAACAAACTCAGAAACCTCAGGCAGTATATTAATAAATGTTAGCAATATTCTTTCCACAGCTAAGTACAGAGTTTGCTATAATTAATATTTATGATCCTAAATAACTAAAAATTTTGCTTTCTTTTATTTTCCATATGCACTCTGATTTTAAAATATAATTTTAATAATTCTTTCTCTGCTAGGAGACATTCTATGAGCATGTGTTAATTCTCTTCAATTCTGCATCTTATATGAGTTTCTTGACTGTGTTAGTTTGGTTGACTGATGACATACACACATCATGTGTAGTAACCAACCTTTTTCTCATATAGAAGATATGGTGGGGAGAGTTAAAATAGAATTTCTTAAATAACTATAAACATGAAATATCCAAAATTATTTTTATGGATATAGTATTTTAAATAACTAGGAGAAGAGGATATGAAAATATTTGAGTTATTCATAATTAGCTCAAACTGAATTAAATATTTGAAATATAGAATTAAAATGACCATAGCCTCACAGCTTAGACACTTCCAAAAGAGGCCTCACAAATATAAGGCAGCTTGTATAACATATTTAGGAAACATCAAGCTCTTTATAGAAGGTTCTAAAGGGAGGTGGCATGATGCAGATGGAAGTGAATCATCTAATTGATAGTAAATTATAGGGAAAGGACGTCAGAAAGGATGACTGAAAAATCTAAATTTAGCGTGTTCTTCAAATCATTGCTTCAAGTCAGTGCTTCTGCTCCACATTTAACAAATGTGGGAATGAAACCAACATGGCTTCTTAATATTGAGATCTTTTACTTCAACTGCAGCGTATATGGTATGAGACCTTAAAACAATCAGGTTATTGTTTTATTGCTTCCTCTGAGTAAATATTATATTTAGAGCTAGAAATGGAAGTATATCACAAAAGAACCAAGGCATTCCTCATCAACATTCAGCCTTGGCCAAGTTTTGACTACATTTCACCTAACAACTGCAGCATCTAACTTAAGAAGTCAGTAGAAAGTATTTTAAAATCCTTGAAATATTTGCTATCTAATATTTCCCTGCTAGATTTCAGAGATTAACTCCCTACCATCAATAGAAGATACAGGTCAGTATATGGTAGGAAAGAGAAATGCTGGTGTCATTACATAAACACATGCTTGAAGACTTTCTGAGTGCTGAGTCCTCAAAAAATCAAACAAGCAAGCAATACAACAACAACAAAAAAAAACCACTTGAAGAAATACTGTTATTCATCATTTGTAAAGCTTTAGAGATGAACAAAATGTGGTTTGTTTCTGCTGCTTCCAAGTTAATCAGGGGCCTGGTGCTACCACTGCTTTCCAAGGTATCTGTGGATGGCCCTCTGGCCAGGTTCCTGGCACTGTGCTCAAGACATTCTGCTACCCTCAGAAGGCCTTCTATTCCTATAAACAATGATAATATTCCCCTTCTATATTTCAAAAGCATTTATCAGACTTATCAGCCTTCATTTATCTCATAATATTGATCGTAGACCACATATATGTTCTCCATGGTGCCTGGTTTGCCTTTATACTTTCAGAGTGAGTTTTCTTCATACTTCTTGGCTTTTCAAATTTCTCCCACTTCAAGCCCCCCATTACTACATTTTGACTTACATTTACTTGAAAAAATAGAAAACACAATATTTTGCATTGGTCTGAAGATTTGTGTCCCCTCAAAATTCGGTTGGTAAAATCCTAACCCTGGCCGGACGTAATCCCAGCATTTTGGGAGGCCAAGGCAAGTGGATCGCTTGAGCCCAGGAGTTTGAGACCAGCATGACCAACATGGCAAAACCCTGTCTCTACTAAAAACACAAAAATTAGCTGGATGTGATTGCACATGCCTGTAGTCCCAGTTACTTGGGAGGCTGAAGCACAAGAATCGCTTGAGCCCAGAAAGTGGATGTTGCAGTGAGCCGAGAAGGTGCCACTGCACTCCAGCCTGGGTGACAGAGCAAAACCCTGTCTCAAATAATAATAATAATAATAAAAACAAAAATCCTAACCCTCAAGGTGGTGGTATTAGGAGGTAGGGCCTTCAGGAAATAATTAGGTCATGAAAGCAGAGGCTTCATGAATGGAACTGGTGCCCTTACAAAAGAGGCCTGAAGGAGACCCCTTGTATTTTCAACCATGCAAAGACCGAGTAAAAAGCCATACATCGACCACTAAGCAGGTCCTCACTAGACATCAAATTCACCAATGCCTTGATCTTGAACTTTACAGCCTCCAGAACTAGGAGATGTACATTTCTGTTGTTCATGAGCTACACAGTTTATGATATTTTCCTATAGTGGCTTGAAAAGACTGCAATACATCCCTTCATCTTTAAATCAACAAATCATGAATTCATCTGCATCTGAAACTATTTTTTCTTCCATTCCTCTTGGAGCCATGAAGGAATTCTTTCCATTAAAGCTTATCTTTGCAAATGCCCAGTAGATCCCATCCCCTTCATCTGATTAATGTCTTTCTTTCTTTGGTTTCGCACTCTGTTTTATGCATCATCAATTTCTGTCTCTCCTCTAGATGTATTTTCCTCAGTGTACATCATATAGGCTTTAATTTTCCATCTTAAAAACATTAAATAAACAATCTCTCCCTTGAGACTAACATCTGTCAACCTACCTACCTCCTTCTTACAACTAAACTATCCACGTTTGTTATATATACAAACTGATTCTGGTGTTTTACTTCCTATTATTCTGCAACTCATTCCATAAGAGTTCTGTTTATCATTTTTTGCCAGCATGTTACCAAAACAACCTGTTGATCAAACAAAGCTGCATTTATTTTTAACCATGGTAAGAGATCTGACTCACAGTCTTAGTAGCTTCTCACACACACACAAAAAATCAAAGTTGGGATATTTATTGACACTTCGCAGTGTGGTATATTTTAGTCTTTCAATGTGAAAGCTTTGTTAGCATTGAGTAAGTGTCATGATACAATAAGATTTGTGAACACAAGGCAAGGCTTGGGAGTAAGGGGTTCAAGGGTCTTGGTGTGTAATTCATTCTATGTTTCAAGAAATTTATGAAATAAACAATACAGTTACTTGCAACTTTTATCTTTCTGGGAAAAGTTTCCTGGAATAGGAAAGTTATGTTGTTGAAGTGAGTGGATTATTAAGATCATGTAAATGCAGCCAATCAGCTATGTAGAAGGTTTAAATTCTCATCATAATTGCCTTTGTTGAGATCATCATTTGACCAAGCTTAGTGGCTACTTGCTCTCTTCATCCAACGCAACATCTTTACACTCAGTTAAACATTGCCTCTTCAAAATCTTTTCATCTTTGGGCTTTTATGGTGATATATTCTTTTTGTCCTTTTATATCACTTGCTATTTCTTCTCATCTTTTTTCTGGAGTCTTCTCTATCTGATTTCTAAATGTTGGAAATCTTCTGAGTTAAATCATGGGACGACTTATCTCTCCTGTATGCATCCTTTCCTGAGTGACCTTATCTACCTCAATCATTTAAAATAAAGTCTATATGATAATAATGCCCAAATTGATGTCCATAAACCAGGAAAAGCAACTTAATTCTTTACATTCCTTTATTTCCAACCCAGAGGTACTATGGACTTAATATGTTCAATTGCACCCATTCAAATATTTTTCTTCCCCAATTTTTATTATATCAGTACATTTTATTACAATATATTGAGTTGCACAAACCACTGTATTACACCTCTCCAGGGGTGCCATTCACTTTTCATTCTTCTCTTGTGATTGGTAAACAGTACCTTTTGGGTTTTGGCCACTCACCTGGTCTCACATGCTGAGCACCCTTGAGTTTATGCATCTGTCTCTAAATTTATCGCTAAATATTTTGAAAAATATTCTAGCGTTCCAGTATCAAATTCCTTGCTTTTCATTTTCTTCTAATCTATTACAATCAAATTCATATCTTTGCCATTCTATAAACATTGTATGAAAAATTCTGGTAAATATCACCAGTAAATTTCTTCTTGATAAATTCATTAGATACATTTCATTCACTCTCATAGTTAATGAATTTGAATTATTCAGTCCTATTGAAAATTCATTATTTTTTCTATTCCATCTTCCATGTTTGTCTTAAGTATGATGATCTCAAGGGTTTTACCCTCTTCTAGGACAACTGCATGTGTCCTAAGTGTTGGTCTTTGCCCTTTCCTTTTTCTAATACCTCACAGTTTGTCTGAAATACTATTACCTCCCTCAGTTTCAACCATCATCATGCAATGCCTTGAAAAATCTTCATCTCTAGTTGTGAGAGTCTACTGAGCATTAAACCCAATAATTTTAATGTCTTGCTAGATAAACTATCCAATAATTACAAAGACATCACAAACCCCAAATGTCCCAAACAAAATGTCTTACTCTGTGTTGCTATAACAAAATCCCTGAGACAGGGTAATTTATGAAGAGCAGAGATTGATTTCTTATGGTTCCGGAGGCTGGGAAGTCCAAGGTCATTTGGCAAGGGCCTTCTTGCTGCATCATTCCATAAGGGAAAGTCAAGAGCGTGAACATGCGTAAGAGGAGGGGGATGAACTTACTTTTTATAACAAACCACCTCCACAATAAAGGCATTAATCTATTCATGATGACAGAGCCCTCATGATTTTTATCACCTCTCAAAGGTCCCACCAGTCAACAATGTTGCATTGGGGATTAAGGTTCCAACACATTAATTTTGGAGGAAGCACTGAAAACAGCACCAAATTATTTTATTTCCTTCTTGAATTCAAAACTGACTTTATCTCTTGCTGTTCTTATCTTCTACAATGGCATTATCTTTCACCTTGTCTCTTAGTCAGGAAAAGTGATTGATAGTCATTATTAATCAACCCATCTTCTTCCTCAGTTCTCATATCTCAGCAATCATTGAGTCCCATAAAATACGTCAGAATTATTTCAAAGTATTTTCTTCTCCTCTAATGAATTATCAATTCCAATTATTAACTGCTTCATCTCTTGCCTGAGTAATTTTAATCACCTTTAATTAATCTTTTGGATTTTTAGTTAATGCTTTTTCTGGTCAGTTTCTAGTTTACTCAATATTTTATTTTATAAAACACAAATGTCATCGGACTATGACATTTCTCAACTAAAACACTTTTGACAGCTCTCAATATGGGATTTTTCTCTGTCTAATTTTAATGTTCTCCTACAGTTGTATTTCTGACCACTCCTCTCCTTGACACATTTGAAAAAATAGCCATACTTGGGACCATTTTTGGAACTTGGTATATAATTAATGGTTTCATATTGTGTTCACCTTTTTCTTTTCTTCTTCTACACCCTTTTGCCCATTGTTGACTTGATAAATTCCTACCCATTGCTAACAGTTCAAAAAATAGGTGTTCCCTAGGAAGTTATCTTCAACTCATGTAGACATTCTCTTTCTTAATGCATCCATGTAACTTTTTCCTCTATGATGGTACCCATTTCATTGTATTGAAATATTTATTTGCATGCCACTATTCCTTATTGATTGTGAGCTCTTATGCTCACTAATTGGTTTTGTAATTTTTTCACATGAATATATTGGTTTTAATAAATGCAATATCAGTGAATTATTATATAAAAATAGTTAATAGTTAAGAAACAAAAATTCAGAGAGTCACATGGCAGAATGCCCGAAAATCATGCTGGGTGTTATTATAATATTACTGTAAGCAATAGTGAGACATTGAATGTCTTTGAGCAGAAAAATAATCATTGTTGTACCAATTATATATATGATTGATGGGCTGGAAGAGAGAGACGTGGAAAACAGAAAGCCACCTTCATAGATGTGTAAGCAAAAAACTTTTAATCCTTGAAAGTACAAAAGAAAAAACAAATTGCTTCATGGAAAATATTTTTCTAAACACATTCCTATCAGCAACTGAACTACCCAGGTGACTTTTGTGGTCCGGAATGTGCTGTTCCGGTGATAAGCAGAGCGGAATAAATTTATGGCTACATGTATGGGTCACATCCAGGTATGTTTCATTGTCTAAAATTTGCCTTTTACCATGTCAAGCACAGTAGAATAAACAGGCAAACGATTAGTAAAATGCTTCAAGTTTTCTGAGAGCGTCAAAAAAGGCATCTAAATATAACTATGGGTGCATAGTGGGTAGCTGAACACCAAACCACTCATTTTATTCAATGGCTGTTTGCTTACATTTTAAAAGCCAAACTTTAAATGCAAACCAAACAAAAACAAGAAGTCTTAAATATGTACCTCATGATAATCCAAATGTAAGTTTAAAGAGGTACTTTCTGTATGCATCTTTCTGTTCGGAAAGGAGTTAGAGAAATGTACTCAAGTAATAACAGATTGCCAATTTTAGTGTATCTGGAACTGCCATTTATGAAATTCAGATTCTTTATAAAAATATGCTGATTTTTTACTCTCTGTTTAAAATGTGCATCTCTTCTTTTATTGGGGATCCATTACATTTTTCTGAATTCCCTTTGGCTTTGAAACTTAAGATGTGAGTACAATGTTTATGAATGCAGGTATGAGTATAGTAGTTATATAAACTCAAAATCACATTCCTCATTTTACATAGGATGTATACACGAAACACTAGATTCATAGGTATATATTGTTTTAATAGCCTTTACAAATGATGAAGTCCTCACATTAGCTGTTCTTCAGAGAAATAAAGCTATAGGTATAAAATAACTAAAAACCACAGGAGAAGATGTTGATGTTATTACAATCAAATGGGGAAGAATATATTGACAGTGGGCTTGAAGTGAATCCCCTGAAGACCTGCTGGGGGTTTTCAGGCTAGAGATAGATAAGGAGTTAGAAGAGTGAAATAGGAACAATAAGAATTTTTAAAGCATTTTTTGGAAGAAAAGATAATTTTAACATCTAGATATTACATTTTTTCCTTTACCCTGTATTTATTTTCAACCTGACATTTTTGTGTTTAAACTTTTTTTCTGCCACATTCCACATCACGATCAGTGGCATGCATATAACTGGCTAAGGCCAGGGCTAGGTACATCCCTGAAATTCATCTGGCATCCTCTGATCTGCTCTCAATCAGAGTGAAAGGCATGCAGACAGGAAAACTCGGGATGAACCAACCAGCTTCTCCACTGACGGAAGTTCATAACTCACAGGAACCACCTTGAATTATGACTGAAACCAAATGGGAAGTGGGTACATAAAAAGCCTTGAACGCAACGGCCCTCCTTCAGCCTTCTTGGATTATTGATTTTGTTTGTCATCTTAGTTTATTTTGGGAATGTGTTTTAAGCCAGTGATCACATAGGAGAGAGTAGGGAGTGTTATTTATTTTAAATAATGAAAAAGAAATGTGAAAATGCTTGAATCTGTTATGTTAGAGTAGGGCTTATTCCAGTATAACAAGTACCAAGAAGACTTGTCACACTGAACTTTATTTGAACCTCAAAGAGTGTGGAATTAATTTACATTTCATTATAGTCTGGTAATTCCCTCAGCACTGCATAAGGGGGTTCTAGAATGAAAAAACTGTGTACTTCCTTGCTACTGCAAGATCCTGTGAGTACCAATCCTACAATCCCAGCCAGAAAGGTCAAATGTGCATTGTTTAATCAATAACAATCATACTCTGTACCTTTGGAGAGTGGTCATTCTGCAAATAGGAATGTTTTAAAATCAAAGTATTGAATTCTCATTGCAGTCACCAAGTGCACCTGAGATCCAATAACAAATACAACAATAGGTTAGAATATGCACTAACTCACCGTCTAGCAATTCTTTCATTAGCAAAGTAAAACAAAAATATTGAGGTGGCAGTGAAATAATAATAATATTTATACTATTTTAAAATGTTTGTAACAATTATTTATTATTATTATGCTTTTTATAAACAATTCACATGCCACTTATGCTCCTTACCACCCTGATCTTAGATGTTATAAGAGAACTGCTATATCCCTAGTCTCCTTTGGTAAGCTCCCTTTAAGAATTTGCTGCGTGTTTAAAGATTTTCAATAGCTTCTTATATTTCCTCAGTATTTCTAGGGTTGGTGTTTTCTTTTTCTCCATAGATTCTCCAAAATAGGTTATGATACTTTAAATCATAGGTAGCAATAACTAATAAGATATCATTTTTCTGAGATAGGAACAGAGGTTAAATTATAGTTTAAGGAAATGACCTGACAAGATGTTTGCATATGCCTCCATATCTCCAGTGCCCTGGAGTTCATGAGCCTTGACCTTGCTTTAAGCATTCTAACACACCTTTTTGAGCCATTTGCCTAGGATATTTGTAAACATCTTTGTCGTTTTATGAATGTCTCAATTCAGAGGGTTTGCACTCTCCAATATGAAACTGGAATTGTATTATACACTGAAAGACATTCTACTAAAAGCAACACTTGTGCCTCTGCTAAATTCAATTTGTTTGTGAGAATCAGTTCTAAGCCCCAAAGGAGCAACTCTTTAGCCACCAGCAATGGTGCTTGTGAGGTCTATGTTAACAAGTTAATCAATATTATATTACTTCATGTGGAAGGCTGTTTTTTCTAAAGGCAGCCAACAAGAAATCGCATCCCATAAACTATTCAACAATGCAAACATGATCTCCTCCCATTCAGAGGTGGTGTCTATGTCCTTTCTCCTTGAATCTTGGCTTCTGACTTATTTGAACTAATAGGAAGTATCCAAAATGTTGCTGTCTGAATCTGAGGCTATGTCAGAAAAGGGACTGCAACATCTAACTAGATGTTTGGAGTACTCATTATGGTACCTTAAACCAAATGGTAAGTAGTCCACTGCTGTGAGGTTACTATGCTACAAGGTAACCCAAACATGCTTATGCAGAGAAATCAGAAGAAAGGCTCCTGAAAAGAAAGATGTCTGGCCAGCTCACAGCTATTCTAGCTCCCCTTTGTCAGACGGTAACCACGTGAAAGAACCCAGATCACTATACGTTAGAAAACCACTCAGTTACTTTTACAGAAAAGAAGGAAGACCCAGAAGGAGAAACCAAAGGCCCAGAGAACCAAACCCAGAGCACAGTAATGGACCCTAATCAACTCTACATTGTGCCAAAACTCAATCCATTGACCAACGCTTCAGTCACAGAATTTGGTCTTTACTCTGTTGCCTTTCCCTGCAAGAAAACAGAGGGCTAGGATAATCTCTAAAGTTAGTGCCCACTTGGCTGGGCATGGTGGCTCATACCTGTAATCCCAGTACTTTGGAGGGCTGAGGTGGGCGGATCACGAGGTCAGGAGTTCAAGACCAGTCTGACCAAAATGGTGAAACCCCTTTACTAAAAACACAAAAGTTAGCCAGGCATGGTGGCACATGCCAGCAATCCTAGCTACTCAGGAGGCTGAGGCAGGAGAATCACTTGAACCTGGGAGGCAGAGCTTGCAGTGAGCCGAGATCATGCCACTGCACTCCAGCCTGGGTGACAGAGCAAGACTCCATTAAAAAAAAAAAAAAAATAGTTAATCCCCCCTCAACAATGAGAGGTATGAGAGGTGAGATCCAGGGTAAAGGGAATTATTTGAGAGTCCATTCAATCGAAGTCCATGTAGCAAAACCTCTCTTAAAATCTTACTATCTTGCCCATATAATGAACATATATTTATTAGACAATAAAATAGAAAATAAAACATATGAAAAATCTTATTTTGATTCTACAATGCAGACATAGACGTTTATAAATATATGCTGTCTCAGTTGTTGACAGCATAATCCACTATAGGTAGTTTAAGCAAAGCTTTATAAAAATAAGACATAGTGACTGGGCGCGGTGGCTCACGCCTGTAATCCCAGCACTTTGGGAGGCCGAGGCAGGCAGATCATGAGGTCAGGAGATCGAGACCATCCTGGCTAACACGGTGAAACCCCGTCTCTACTAAAATACAAAACATTATCCAGGTGTGGTGGCGGGTGCCTGCAGTCCCAGCTACTCAGGAGGCTGAGGCAGGAGAATGACGTGAACCTGGGAGGTGGAGCTTGCAGTGAGCTGAGATCATGCCACTGCACTCCAGCCTGGGCGACGGAGCCATCTCAAAAAAATAAATAAATAAATAAAAAGACACAGTTTGGTGAGTAAAGAAATATTGCTTTCAGTTTATTATCTTGATGGGTTGAGGACTATAGAGATGCTCACTTGACATTTCTTTTTAAACCATCTTTACTACCTAGGTCAAGGATCCAATATGGGCTTTCTACCAGTTGCTTAGTGTATTTACTGCAATTAAACTCAGAAACTGGAGAAATAATCAGATTCTCTGTAGTACATTTTGAAATTGGGAAATATGAGTCTTCCAATTTTGTCTTTTTCAAGGTTGTTTTGGCTATTCTGGGTCACTGCACTTCCATAAAAGATCAGTTTGTCAAAGTCTGTAAAAAAAAAAAAAAAAAAAAAAAAAAAAAAAAAAAAAAAAAAAAAAAAAAAGAAAGAAAGAAAGAAAGACAGACTAGGATTTCAATAGGAACAGCACTGAATTATGGGATTATGGGTCAATTTGGGGAGAATTGCTATTTAATAATACTAAGTCTTCTGATCCATGAACAAGTGATGTCTTTTTATTCATTTTATTTAAGTCGTTTTCTTTCTTTCCACCATGTTTTGTAGTCATTAGTGCACAAGGATGACTCTTTTTTGGTTAAATTTGTCATTCCAGAGGTCTCCCTTTTTCAAGTTTTTGGCCAGGTTCTTGGCTCTTGTTTGCCCTGACTGGCATTGCGGCCCCAGGCAGCAGGATGATGAATGATCACTACTGATTGTTTCCCCCAAAGCTTTGAGGATAAAGGTTTCCCTGAAAAAAGAGCACCGAGTCAAGTTGTGTAAAACAATAGAATTTTTCCAGGGAACTGTGAGACAGGCCAAATAGTAAAATTGCACTTCATATGAGATTTTCTGGGGAACTTCAAATGCCACTTGTCCCGTTTGGTTGCTGTAGGTTGCTGGCCTTCAACACCAGTGAGCGCAGTTGGGGGAAACAGGGCTGGGAGTCAATGGAGATGAATTGTCACAGACTGTGCTGTTCTTACCAAGGTTCAGCGGATTTTCTTGAATAAACACCTTATACTGTTTTAAGTCTTTAGTTAATTTCCAGAGTTCTAAAAACACTCCTTTAGCATAGCATTGCCAATGTGTTTGTTGCCTTTGCTGGGGAGTATTATTTGCCAAGGTCCTCACTCCACCATTCTGGAAGTGTTGCTTTCCTTCCTGGTTTTAAAGCAAATTTATTTATTAATCAATGGAGCATAGTGCACTTGCTATATTGAACCTTATTTTTTTTTCACTTGACACAATATTATAGAAAATTATTAAAAATATTTTCCATATCAATAAATATAAACATAAATGATAATTTTACATGATTTTTCCTTTGAGTGAATGCCATATTCAACTATAATCATAGCGCTGCCTGTTAATAACTGCTAAGATTTCTTTCTTTTATAAGCACTATAGGTTAATAGTCAATTAAACAAAAATTGATGATAAAACATTAGGAAGTTTAAAAGAATCATAGCAATACACAGCAGGGAACATTTTTAGGGAACATATTAGGGTGTGGATAAAGAGGTGTTATGCTTTGCTTATAAAAAAATGTCATTTAAACAAATTTTGAAGAATAAGTACTGTATTAGTCTCTTTTCACATTGCTATCAAGAACTACCTGAGTCTGGGTAATTTATAAAGAAAAGAGGTTTAACTGACTCACAGTTTCACAAGCTATACAAGAGGCATGCCTGAGGACACTTCAGGAAGCTTACAATCATGGTGGAAGGAGAAGGGGAAGCAAGCATGTCTCTTATGGTGGTGAGAGAGAGAACAAGAAGGGGTAAGTGCCACATACTTTCAAAATCCAGATCTTTAAAACTTGCAATCATGGTGGAAGGAGAAGGCGAAGCAAGCATGTCTCTTATGGTGGTAACAGAGAGAGAGCATGAATGGGGAAGTGCTATACACTTTCAAAACCCAGACCTTGTGAGAACTCACTATCATGAGAACAGTAAGGGAGAAGTCCTCCCCAGTGATCCAATCACTTCCCACCAGGTCCTTCCAACATTCCAGAACACAATTCAACATGAGATATGGGTAGGGACACAGAGCCAAACCATCTCATTTTTCCCCTAGCCCCTCTAAAATCTCATGTTCTTCTCACATTTCAAAACACAATCATGCCTTCCCAACAGTCTCCTAGAGTCTTAACTCTTTCCAGCACTAACACAAAAGTCCAAGTCCAAAGTTACATCTGAGACACAAGTCCCTTCTGCCTATGAGTCTGTAAAGTAAAAATCAAGTTAGTTATTTCCAATACACAATGGGGATGCATGCATTGGGTAAATGCCCTCATTCCAAAAGTGAGAAATCAGCTAACAGAAAGGGGCTCCAGGCCCTGTGCAAGTCTGCAAATCACAGCAGGACACTCATTAAATCTTAAAGATCCAAAATAATCTCCTTTGACTCCATGTCTCACATTCAGGTCACACCGACACAATGGGTGGGCTGTCAAGGCCTTGGGCAGCTCTGTCCCTGTGGCACTTCAGGATACAATTCCGGCAGCTGCTTTCACAGGCATTGCCTGCAGCTTTTCCAGGTACACAGTGCAAGTTGTTGGTAGATCTACCATTCTGGTGTCTGGAAGACAGTGGCCATCTTCTCACAGCTCCACTAGGCAGTGCCCCAGTGGTGATTCTGTTTAGGGGTTCCAACCCCACATTTGCCTTCTGCACTGCCCTAGTAGAGGTTCTCTATAAGGGCCCCGCCTCTGCAGCAGACTTCTGCCTGGAAACCCAGGCGTTTTCATACATCTCTGAAAACAAGACAAATATTCCTAAACCTCAACTCTTGCATTCTACACACTCACAGGCCCAAAACCACATGGAAGCCACCAAGGCCTGGTGCTTACACCCTCTGAAGCAATCATCCAAGCTATAGCTTAGCCTCTTTTAACCATAGCTAGAGCTAAAGCAGCAGGGATGCAGGGCACCATGTCCCAAGGATGCACAGAGCATCTGGGCCCAGGACCTGACCCACAAAATCATTTTTCCCTCCTAGGTCTCCAGGCCTGTGATAGGAGGGGCTGCTGTGAAAGTCTCTGAAATGCCCTGGAGGCATATCCCCATTGTCTTGGCTATTAACATTCAGCTCCTCTTTACTTATGCAAATTTCTGCAGCCTTGAATTCCTCCCCAGAAAATGGGTTTTTCTTTTCTACTGCATGGTTAGGTTGCAAATTTTCAAAATGTTTATGCCCTGCTTCCTCTTTAAATATAAGTTTCAATTTTAGACCATCTCCTTGTGAATTCTTAAAAGCATACACTGTTAGAAGCAGCCAGGCCAATTCTTGAATGCTTTGCTGCTTAGAAATTTCTCCCAACAGATATCCTAAATCACCTCTCTCAACTTCAAATTTCCACAAATCTCTAGAGCATGGACACAATGCCACCAGTCTCCTTGCTAAAGCACAGCAATAGTGACCTTTACTCAAGTTCTCAATACGTTTCTCATCTCCATCTGAGACCTCCTCAGCCACTTCACTGTCCATATCACTATCACCACTTTGGCCACAACCATTCCAAAAGTCTCTAGTCCTCTGAACTGTTCCAACTGCTGCCCATTACCCAGTTCCAAAGTCACTTCCACATTTTCAGGTATCTTTATAGCAATGCCCCACTACTCTGGTACCAATTTTCTATATTAATCCATTCTTACACTGCTATAAAGAACTACCCAAGACTAAGTAATTTATAAAGAGGTGCAATTGACTGATAGTTTCACAGGCTGTACAGGTGGCATGGCTGGGGAGGCCTAAGGAAACTTATAATCATGTTGGAAGATGATGGGGAAGCAGGCACATCTTCACATGTTGGCAACAGATATAGAGAGAGTGAAGGGTAGGGAAGTGCTACACATTTTTAAACAACCAGATCTCATGAGAACTCACTGTCATGAGAATAGCAAGGGAGAAATCTGCCCCAGTGATCCAATCACCTCCCACTAGGTCCCTCCAACACCCAGGATCACAAATCAACCTGAGATTTAGATGGGGACACAGAGACAAAACACATTAAGTAGAAATAATACTGGCAAAGTCAAGGAAAAATATCTTTAAGGCAGAATGCAAAGGTCTAATTTTTAAAGAGTATCCACTATGGGTGTAAAGCTGAAATCATAGGGAAGTGGCCAGAGATTGGTCTAGAATGGCAGGAGAGAGCAGAGGAACCATGCAGCCACAGGCAGGTGACCATTTTAGAGAAGTAATGGATGCAGAGAGTAAAATGTGGGCAAACCTACTTATGGAAAAGTGAAAGAGATCATCACTGAAATGCTGATGCAGAATCATGTTGACTTTGTCCAAAGAAATAAAGCTGCAATGGAGACAAAAAGAATATGCACAGTTCAGAGACATACAATGGTAAAAACTGTTGATGAGTGGAGAGTCGAGAGAGTGAAGTAAATACTGAGACCCAGAATTTAGATTTGTATAACTGATTTGAAGTTCTGTTCAGCCATTGGGAAGGGGAATGATTTTGTAGAAGAGGATTGTGTTTTCTCTCTGACATGTTCACATTTACCTTTACCTATACCATAGTACAGGTGAGATATGTTTTTCAGTTACTCAGTGAGGCTTTTTAACATATGAGCTGGGATCTTAGAAAAGAGATCTTGGCTGGCCATATGAAGATTTAAAAATCATCAGCATAATACTGATAATTGAAACCATGGATGTGAATATGATGAAGCAGAGAGGAAAAAGAGAACTCTCAGAGCTGAATGCTGATGTTCAGCAAAAGATCCAGGGTAAGAATCCGCAAAGGAAACTGAAGGTGTGGCCAGAGATGGGTGAAGCCAGCCAGGAGAGTGAGGCATGTGGAAACCAAGGTTTAGCAGGAAAAACTGAGTGTTGGCTGCTGCTAAGGATAAGGAGGAAACAGATTAAACACTGCCCTTCGCATTTAACAACAGGGTCATTGGCAGTTTTGTTGAGCACACTTTTGATGGAAGTGTAGGCACTGAAAACAAATTTCAGGGTGAGTGGCTTGTAAAGATGTAGAGGGAACAACTAGACATGTCTCTTAAGAAGCTTGGCTGTGAAGAGGAGGAGGAGAAGGCTACGGGCAGCTAAAGAGGAAAGATTGGCATTTAGATCAACTCATGGGGCATTTTCTTTCTTCCTGTCTCTCTTTTGCTTTTGGACATATATAGTTTATGTTTTTGGTTTTTATTAAGCTGCAGAGTTACAAACATTTAAATGTTGACAAGAAACAGCTAATGGAGAGGGAGAATTGAAGATAAAAAATACTGAAAAGAAGTAAGTTGATTCAGGGAAGACAACAGCCATGCATCCACCATGTCCTTCCTCTAAGCTGGTATATATTTGGTTGTCAAAAGCTAAGAAAAAATAGGACATAAACTGTCCATAGCCTTCCTCGTGACAATTAAAACTAATTTAATCAAATCTAGTTCCTTAAGTCACCAAAAATCTAAGTTTTCTTTAATTTGGAGTATCCTTCAAAAAAGAAAAGAAAATATGCAATTGTGGGACTCCCAGAAGTGCCAAGCTATTCCTCTAAATGACATCTGTGGTGAGCAACCAGGTGCCTTGTTCTTTCTGCTCCACCTCCCACAGATCTTTTTGCTCAGGACACATTTAGAACCAGCCAAGGCCAACAGATCCCTGACATCAATTTTGAGCTTTCCTATAATACAATTCTCTACCTCACGACTGAATTAGCCCCCAGGGGTGAGAAGAAGCAGGTGTCTGTCATTTTTCTTGTACTCATAGGGAGTCTGGCTCATTTTCTGAAGCCAGTCCTTTCGGGTGTAATCAATTCTTACTTTTCTTACCTCCCCTTCAAGATTTGCTTTGTCATACATGGCAGCTCTTTACCTCATACGGCTACCAAAGGTAATACCATGCACTGGCAATTACACCAGTGGGTGCTGCAGCCACATCTTTTTGCAAAAGGACTATAACCCAGCCAAGGAAATTCTATTCTACTTTTCTCCTCCTACCTCCCTCTGAGTCAATATGTGGCTCTTCCTGTCTGTCAGATCTTAATCTTCCAGGCTCCAAAGTAAAGTGACTAAAAAGCTATCCCTGTGAGACCCTCTAATGAGCGGTTTCTAACCCCACTAGCAGCACATCACTGATGAAAGCAGCACTCAGTGTAGGGCCTGCCGTCATCAGGAGTACGGATGGGAAAGAAACCCTCTGGAAGCCACGGATTCCCCGTGGGCTCTAGCATCATCAACAACTGTTTTCTTCTGCAGAAGTCATTCTGCTGGCTCTGCAGACAACAAAGTAGAAAAGCAAGAAGGAAATTAGATAGCAAGGAGAAAGAAGAGAGACATTAGCTCTGCTTAAAAGCACACCGAGGATGATGGCTTCCAGCAAACACCTCATGTTCTCACTCATAAGCAGGAGTCGAGCTGTAAGAACACATGGACACAGGGAGGGGAACATCACACACCCCGGCCTGTTGGGGGTGGAGGGCAAGGGGAGGGAGAGCATTAGGACCAATACCTGATGTATGCAGAGCTTAAAACCTAGATGATGGGTTGAAAGGTCCAGCTAACCACCATGCCACATGTACACCTATGGAACAAACCTGCACGTCCTGCACGTGTATCCCGGAACTTCAAGTAAAATGATTTTTTAAAAAGCACACTGAAAGAACATTTAAAAAAAAATTTGTCAGGAATAAAGTGGAAACTTATGAAGTAACTTGCTTGCATTGCTTAAATGGAGTGTCAGAAAAGGCTTGAAAATGTTTGTAGCAGTGTCAAAATAAGCAGTGAATAGTGGGAATACCAAGAACAGGACTGAATTTCTGAAATTCATGTAGCCGCTCTGCCTCTTCCTGTAATCGTTAGACCTTGCAAGAAATTGCTGAGGAAAAAATAGCGACACCCTTAGTGTCTTACTTTGAAATCACTCAGCATAGGAGATCATTATGATAATGTATACAACATCTTTCCTTCCACCAATGATCCTTTTCATCAATCTCTCTATTGTTTTTCCCAACAACATGATGGGTAGTAATAGGAGGCTCCAATTCTCTCTCTTTTTTAAATACCATTAATGCTCGCTGAACCACATTTAATTAAGGGAACATATATTGATACCCATAGCATAATCGGGTCAGGGACTGGAGCTGAAATTGATTGAGGACAGCTCTTTCACACTTATTTCAATTTATGAATGCTCATATGCAGACGGAGAGTGAAAAGGATTTAATTTCCATTTGTGTTGTTTGCACATTCTTTATAATGTAAGCATTAATTGAACATGCTCAGTGTCAGTGCAGAGCAAGCAAGCATATCCATTTTTCATAAATGAAGGTCATAGGTCAAACTTGAGCAAGTTTCAAGCAATCTAGTTATAGAAATGTGTTGATATCGGATCAACCATAATGTGAAAGACTAGAGATCCGGAAAATTAGCACGAGGAGAGGGATGCGACTTCAGCTACAGAATGGCACCTTCTGGAAAGCACACAGCAAGGATTTGCAGCCCTTCGCCTTGCAATGTTGCTTTGGCACTTGAAGTGCACTTCTGAAGGCTTCCTTCACTTTGCTTCTCGATGCCACTCTCCCCAAAGGATGAATTCCAGCTGCTGAGCCTGGGGGATGCTGTTGTTAGCTAAGATTTAATTTGGTGAGGAGAGAGGAGATGATTTAAATCCACGAAGTGTTCTGTCCATTCAATTCACAAACACTTATGAAGGGCGTACTATTTGCTGAATACTGTGTCAGACACTCTTTGTGCAAACTGAATAATGTATTTTCCAGATGAACGTAGGGCTATTTTTTAAAATGTATGAAGACATCAACTTTCCAGGTAAAATGGAAAATTTATAATAGCTTTTTTCTCATAGCGTATTTTCCCAATTTGATATTAATACCTTTGTATTTTAAAACACTGACACTGGATTAAACTATTTTGCACATTTCTCAATTTTAGCATGACTTCAACTTAAAATTGACTTGTATATTTCCTATAACACAATCCAAGTTCCCCGTATTTTGATCTAATAATTCTGTAATAAAAAGGAGTCGCACTTGCTACTCTTGTCTAAAAATGTGCAAAATTTCTCACATCTAAAGTAATATTCTCCATATATTGAACTCACAGTAACATAAAAAGAAAGTAGGAAAAGCTTTCAGAAATCCATCTTCTCTCCTGAGAGTAAGCATTTTACCCACATAAACAGTCTTACCCGTTTATGTCTTCATCAACAAATGTAATTCGATTCACTGCCTCAGAGATGTTGAAATAGTCACTGGATCCTGCCTCTTCCTACTGTGCCCCTAGAATTTTCAAAAGTTTATGTCCAAGAATCTTGTAAACTTATTTTATATTTTGTCCTTATGCAGTAAATAGTAAGTTAACTAAGTCAGTTAGCTATACTACTAAAATTTGCATCTGATTTGACATTTTAATCTTCATAAAGACATTGTTGAAAAGTTGAAAGAAATGATCATTGTAATCAGGTGAGCTATTCTGGGTCACAACCAACTTCTGTATCTTGCTTCACTCAGAAAAACAACAGCAAAAAATTAGAAATATTAGGGTCAGACAAATACTTTTCAAGTTATCTTTTAAGTTAGACTGGAGAAGTCAGTGAAAGGGAAATTAAAGAGGTAAGTAACATGTTGAAGAAACCATATTGAAAAAAGCAAAACGCGACTTACATTTTGTAACTCATATTCCTAGTTTATTTCTTTCCTTAATTTATGAAAGATGCTTTGAACAAAACCTTGCCTCTAAAAAGGGATCCAAAAGGAAAATATTAGGGCCTATGGGAAATTTTTGTTAGTGTATTTCTTGGAATTGGAATTAAAGAGGTTTTTTCCCTGATTCCCTAGCCTAAAATGTAACAAGAAAGAGGGCAAGCACCTTACTATTTAAAACAAAACTACTATTAGAGGGAGGAGTTTGATGTTTTACCAGAGGAAGAGACTGGGATTGTCCCATCCCCCGTGCTTCCTGTCCCCTCTGATAAACATCAAACATTTTTATATTTAGTCATATGAGTGACATGGTAATTCTCTGTCCTCTTTTCCTCATGTGGATTAATTTAATAAATTGATCTTTGTTCAAGATCTCGAAACTTTGTGGGGAAAGATATTGCAGCACATGCTAGAGAAAATATGAATATAGTTATTGTTAGCAGATTAGGAAGGAAAAAAAAGCCCTAGAGACAGGAAAAAATAGATGACCTAAATGTCCAGGCTCAGAGAGGAACAAAAATGCATGTTGGGCGGCTCTATTGTCTGTCAGCATGAGACTTTCACTCTTGAGAAAGAAGATATTCTTAAACTGGCAGATTCCAGGGGAAAGAGAGTGACAAATTCTAATTGGAAGGTCATTGATGGTGAACAATATGCACAATGCCTCTAAACACTGCAGATGGAAAAAGAAATGTCGTAGATGGTATCTTCTTGGAAAAATGAAAGGAAATTGTTTGAAGAGAGTGTGTGAGGACTGCTCTAAGAGGAGTTATTAAGTGGCTTCTAACACTCTATAGAAAAGTCCCCGTGGGCTGCTTTTTGATCTGGAAAAGAGCTGTGTCTTATCACATATATTCTCTGAAATAGTTGAAGAAGCACAGGTCTCCAATCCCAGAGTTTGGCAGGTAAACAATCTTTTCTCAGACAGAAAGGAAAACAGAAAAGACATTAAATGAAAAATGATACATGTAAGTAGCAGAATAGGGTAGCATGTCTAGAGATTAAAGTTTTTTGAACTATTATTATTGTTTTCTTTTCCTTTTGATGGCAAAGTAAGCAGGAAAAAAACACACAGAACAGACTCAGTGTTTTTTTGTGGAAGGTGATGTTCTACTAAATTAACAGGGAGGGTTACTGGATGTTTCTTATTAAATTTAGCAGCAGTTGATCCATATGAAGTATTTGCTTTTCCGAGTTATGAAAACATTGGATTTGCTTATCTCTCATTTTCTTTTCAGCCATTAAGTTCCCAGAGAAAAAGTGATTATCAGTCAAAACTAGAATAGTATTTTCCTAACATACATGGCTTTAATTTTATTCATTTTAATAAGTTCCACGTAGTGCTTTCCCTTAAAACAAAAGACAGTGATCTTTATAGAGTCATCTCTTAAACTCATAGTTCTGTCTAGCACTATACTAAAAGAGCATGTGACCTTATTTCCAAAATACAGAAGTTAACCAATTTGAAAAAAATTAAAAATAAGACGTTGGCTTATGTTAAATCAACAAATAAAGGAACATATGAATTTCTCTTTCAAAAAGTCTAACTCACTGAACCATTATATTATACATCTTAAATACGTGCAAATTTTATTTGTCAATTATACCTCAATAAAGCGAGGCAGGGATTCATATTTGTACCTTCTGATCTACCAAATGGGGAGTTTGCAAACTATGGCCTGTGGGCCAAATCCAGCTCCTAGCCTGGATAAAGTTTTGTGTACAACACATCCATGCCCATTCATTTACCCCCCGGCTGGGTTTGCACAATGACAGAGTGGAATAATTATGATAGTGGCCATATGGTCTTATTATTATGTTAATATTATTAAGAATTCTGAGAAATATTATCTCAACATCCCTAATTATGTAACAATGCCTCATTGTTATCAAATAATACAATAGTATGAAGGAATATTTACAAAGTTATTTAGCGCCTAGCATGTAGGAAGCAACTTGCTGAGGACTCGGGATAAAAGAGTACTTCTCCCTGAGGAGGACACAGTCTGATGCAGAAACAGGAGTGTACACAGGTGATTTTCCGCAGCATGCAGGAGTGCTCTGATGAAACTAGGCACAAGATCCAATGGGACCTCAAAGACTGGGAGCCCTGCCTGCTGGGGTCTGTTGCATTGGGGTTTGGGGAGTGTTCTTGGAGGAGTAAGAGCAAAGTTTATTCTTCAAGAACAAGGAAAAGTGATTGAGGCAGTGGAGGGAAATGCTGATGATGACAATGGTGGGGATAGGGATGCAGGGATCAAAAATCAGTTTGGTACTGGGGAGCATATTGGTAAACCAGAGAGTCTCAAAATGAGGCTGGCATGGAAGGGAGAGATGAGTAGTGGCATCTTCTGTGTTGTCCTGGGATTTAGGCTTTGACTTGTGATTAACTGATGCTTCTAGCATCAGGGAGCAACAGAATGGAGGGCCCTATTTTGCTGTTAGTATATGAAGGGTATGTACAAAGGAGGATGGAAGAGAAGACTGAGTCAGACACTATTAATGCAGTTAGGAGAAAGATTATTTGTGACTGAGCTAGGAAGGGAGACAGTAAGAATGGGAAAAGGAGAGTACATTGGGAAAATATTATAGCCACATAATGTAATATATGATTCAACATAAAGGATGCTGTGTTAGCGTGTGAAGGAAATCATGTCTAAAAAATAACAAGAAAGAGGGCAAGCACCTTATCATTATTTAAAACAAAAACTACCATTAGAGGGAGGAATGTGACGTTTTTACCAGAGGAAGAAACTGGGGATTGTCCCATCCCCTGCGCTTCCTGAGCAAAAAATCTCTCTGTTTTTTTGCTGTGGATATTATAGAGGGTTCGAGTGTGACCAAAGTAAATAAGAAATGGGTTAGAAGAATCTGTCATAAAGGGAAAGATGAAGAGACCTATTTAAATATGTTGTGTTTGCCATGCTTACGAGTAAGTACATCAAAGTGAATGTGCCCTGTGTGCATTTGGATGTATAATCTGAAACTAAGTAATTACCATAAAGATAAAATTAACATCACCTTGGTCATGGAGGGCATGGTGAAAGGGAACAGTGAAGGAAAGAAGATAAAACCCTATGGTAAAAAAAAAAAATAGTGTGAAGAGATAGCTGAGGGTTTCCATGGAAGGGATGAGGAGAAAGCGGGAGCAGGATAGCACAGAGCCGCAGATGTGAGAAAGAAGAGGCGTGACCAGCACCAGAGGAACAGAAAATCAATGAGATCAAGAAGGGAGAAATAAAAACATGCATTCAACTGGTGATTAGGAGATCACAGGTGGCTGTAGAAAAAGAAATTTCAGTGGAGAGGGGAGGATAGAATCCCAGTTGCAGGAAGAGGGGAGAGTAGGTGCAAACCAATCTTCTAAGACATTTGGCTGAGCAGGACAGTGGGGAAACTGGTCATTATCCTGAGGGGATGACCACCACCGGAGATCCCCACGCCCACCAAGGACAACAGGGATCTGAAAAGGTGTTTTCCATTCTTGGTTGCTGGAACATAGCCAGGAGACCAAGAAAGGATGAGGATCTCAACTAAAAAGAGAATAATTCATGAAACAATGTTCTGGCAAAAGTGGAATCAAAATAATGGAGGAAAGGGATCCTTTCTCTTTCCTTTTGTCTAGAAACTTGTGCCACCTCCCTTCCCAAGGCAGGCAGCCAAGGCAATATTTCGTTAACCCAGCCTTCAGCTGTCCCTTCATACTATTTTTTTACCATAGGGTTTTATCTTCGTTCCTTCATTGTTCCCTTTCACCATGTCCTCCATGAACAAGGTGATGTTAATTACACCTTTATGGTAATTACTTAGTTTCAGATCATACATCCAAATGCCCACAGGGCACTCTCACTTAGATGTACTTACTCATAAGCATGGGACAGCCAAATTTCAGGTTTGGGGAGCCCATGTGCAACCTGGTTGGTTTACTCAGTGATGAAGGAGTGAGTTAGAAGTGGATTATGGGTGGGTTCATGAGGTGCATTTGAAGCAAATGTTAAGTCTCTGAAAGTAATTGGGTGGGACTTGGCTAAGGAGAAGTAGAAATATTTTTGAATGGCAAGAATGGATTTTTTGAAAAAGTCTTAACAAACAATTTGAAATATTTTCTTTCCAAAGAAAGAAAATTTGCTTTCATTCCCATGGAAATAAACTATTTGGAAATGTTAATGGTAGTCTCCTGAATTTCCTTGTACCACTTCCCTTCCCAAGGCAGGCAGCCAAGGCAATATTTCATAAACTTTAGTTACTTCCTCCCCTCCTACATGATTTTCACCATCTCAGTGAAGAACCTGCATGCTTTCATTGCTTTCTTTTTTTTCTCTTAATTCATTTATTTCATGAAAAATTATTTCGAAAAGGAAACTTAACAACACAAAACTAAAAGGGAAGGTGCATCTCACTCTATTTTAAGTAGAAGGTAAGCATAAACTACATGAAATTTTTAAAAGAAGGCTATTAATTTCTACCTAAATACTGTTCTCAGTGAAAGTCTGAGTCTGTGCCCCTACTCTCTATGTTAAAAAGAGAGATAGTGAGTATACTTGGGTGATTTTATGAACGTGGGTATCCTAGCAGAATATTTCTCTCTTTGGTCTAATCAGGAGTGATAGAGAGTTAAAAAGAGAATGACTTTATCACAATGTGACTCAACACCATTTAATGCATTGAGCCTGAAGTCCTCCTAAAGCCACTCAGTATCACCTGTGATGCTTGTCTTACAATTTGGGAAAACTGGGGTAGGGGATTCTACATTCATTTCCTTGGGGAAAGGAAGATGCAGAGAAAATGCAGAGTGTATAACGGAGATGTGATTGGAGCTCAGGTTTGGTGCTACAGAAGCAGGCCTTAGGAGTAGGTGTGCAGCTCAGAGCAAGGCTGCCCCTCTCCCAGTGGCCAGAATCACACACAAAGAGAAATGACGTGGGGTCCTCAGGACTGTGAAGGGGGAGGTGAGAAATGTGTGCACACTGCATCCCCTGAGAAGTGGGCTCAGCACCTGGTGCTCCTGCCCACGTTGGGGAGGGAAGGCAGTGAGGGAAGCCCTGGAGCAGGTAAAAAATCCTAGAACAGAGGGAGCCTGTTTGGTCCTTCCTCAGGTAGAGACCCCAGACTAGAAATGGCTCTGTTGTCACAAGGTCCCAGCATGCCTGGCTTCATTCCAGGGTACAAATCTAGTCTGAGGGGATGTTTTCCATAACCAGTAGGGTTTATAGAAATGTTGGATTTCAATCCCTTCAGTCTGCACTTTCTGGGTAACTCTGACCTGTCCACAACCCATTTTTACCTGCTCCTACTTTCTCACACGTTGTCTCAGCCTCTCTCTCTCCCTGTCCGGAAGATTGCTGTGTTTGTGTCCCATGACTAAGTGATCAGGCCTGAAAGATCCCTGGGTGACTCCTGGGGTCCCAGTGTGCCTGGGAAACAGGAATACGACTCCTTCAGTCTCCAGAGATTAGATAAAACCCCAGGAAAAGGGACCGAATCAAAATTATGCTCCAGCCGCCAAGCTGAATGCATACTTGAAATAAGAATGAAGTTTAGTTCTGGACGAATGGAATGCTATTTCCATATAGTTTGGGGTAGGCTCAGTTAGCTACAAATATGAAAGTGAGTAGTCACTAATTGCAGAGCAGATGTCAAAGACCTACTTTTAAATATTTGGCTGATTGAGATAGAACCAAAAGACAAAGTGGGTCCTGTACCCCAGCGCACCAGCGTGAGAGCAAAACTGGACAAAGACCGTGTAGCCACTATGGGGTGGTTTTATGCAATTAAAAACTAATTCCTGAGAACCAGATGCTGATGGGGACATAGCCTGCCAGAAGCATCTCCCTGAGTAGAGATTAGAAATAGGACCCAGTCAGCCAGCTAGGGGACACTCCCATGAAGGAAGCTGTACCAACATCTGATCGTAAGCTATGAGCCCAGAATTCCAGTCTGTCTCATCCATCGTGGTATCACCAGTGTCTTGCACCTTCAGAGTAGTTAAAAATGTTCAATGTGTGTTTGACTTGGACAAAAAGAAGAGCCAAATATAAGAAAAAATATAGACTAACTAGTGTACTGAAATGTGACGTTGTTAATAACAGTTTTGGAGGGAAAACAAAAGTTCTATTTAAAGTCTAAAAGAAATACTATTTCTCTTGAATGTGACTTCCTCATGGAGATCTACCGTAATTACCACCTTATTTGAAACTGTACCCCCCTCTCCCATCTTGTCTCATTTCTAAGCCCCTTCCCTTGATCTACTTCTTTTAAATTCATATCTGCCTTTCAATTTTCTTACTTGTGTCTGTTCTCACTAAAATGTCATCTCTGCTTTGGGAGTGTATCAGTCCAGAGCGGCTGTGCAGACTAGCATGGACACCTCAGCAGCTTCCTACTCGGGGTTCCTTTCCCTGCAGAAATCGAACAAGACTTTGCTCATCAAAGTCACTCTGAGATCCAAGCTAGTGTGGGCTCAATCTTGACATATGCTACTGTGACTTTAGATACCATGGAGCAAAGGTCACATGAACCACTCCCTGAAGAGACTGAAGGGAAACAGATGGTCCGTCCTTAGGGAAGGATGGCCAACGTGGATGAGGAAGAACCGCAATCTACCCCACCGCGGGGCTCTGCTGTCTGTCCTGCACTCGTGTCTCCCAAGCACACAGAACAACAACTAGCATAAGGCAGGTGCTCAGTAATTGTTTTGTTTTCCAATTTTCTTCCAAATTTCCAGTTTTTACAGCGATCAGTGCCAAAGCACACTGTGTTTCATGTCCTCTGGGGCAGCATGTGAGCTTGCTGTGGGAATGCTGCCATGGAAAAGCTATGATGGAAGAAGTTTCGTTGTGTTGCAGAACATGCATTCCAAGCTTCATCCAGCCAGGGGGAGAAAAGAAACAGTCACTTCTTTCTGAAAACACAACATATTCTGATAATAGTTTCCATCTTATAAATGAACTAGAAGCCAATTTTTTTTTTTTTCTTTTCTGGGCTTCTCCCCCCTGAAATTCCAAGGACTGCCTCTATGTGTTCAAGAATTCATTTCTAAGCACCAGTTGAAGGCTCTCAGTGAAGTGGACCGGTGGTGAACTCCCACATGGCTGACTCAGCAAGCCCAGCACCGGCCTCCTCAATCACTTCTAGCACTCTCAGGACCCTGACTGCGGGCTCTGGTGCCAGGAGAGCCATGATGTCCTGTGTTTTCCTTAGACAGGGTCTGGCCAGCTAATGGGTCTTGCTGACAAGACCTCCCTGTTCTTTGACCACTGCTGCAGATGCTGATCATTCACTTAGTAGATCATGTTCCTTTCAAGTTCATGTTCAGTCAAGAGCACCCCACAGCAAAGCGACAGGAATCAGTTCCACCATGTTTGGTGCTCACAGGTGACTTCAGCACACTTGCATACAGTATTTTCTCCGGGACATGCCCCAACACCACAAAGAGGTGGCTAAGAAAACCCAGGGTCTGGCACCAACAAGACAGAAGTGCAAAGATCCAGTTTCTACTTGCCTGAGATGGAAGTCCACATTCAGACTCCCCTTTCCCTTACAGTGTCTTTCCTCTAGGGTTCTCAATTGTCCTTCTCTGTGATATGGCCTCAGTTAGAGCTATCCAGCCCTCAGACTTGTCCTGATAACTTTTAACCACAAGTGGACGACATCACTGTGACCATCACTCTGACCCTACAAGAGCTCATTGCTCCCAGGTATGTGAAAGGAAATAAGAACATTGGGCTGGAGGTCCACTTACCCTATGCCCTGATAGTTTATAAGCCTTAGGCTCCTGACAAATTTAACATCTTTAAATTCTCACAGCCAAAACAACCACTCAATTCAGTCTTTCCAGAACAAAAAGACTCTCTTCCTTAAAGTAAAATGCCAACCTATGAACCCAAAGGCAGAAACTGCTCAAGAAATTTTCACTTTTCTAGCTTTAAAACTCTGAAGGTCCAGAGCATTACAGTTAATTAACTTTATTAATTAGAGCATTTTTAGAATATTTTGACCGGTCCCATTTTTGCAAGTCATACCAATGATTTCTAATCTGTTGAGAGTCACAGAATATGGCTTTTGAAAAGCTGTATGTTGAGAGGACACAGACCAGGTAATAATTTGGAACACCTTTTTACAGATAGGCTGAGTGACGTCAGAAAGTGCACTTAACTACCTGGGCTTTCGATTCCTTTCTTATCAAATAAAAGATGAAAATCAGGATATCTTTGAGGATCTGTCTCTCTCTTTTATTATATAATTCTAGTGTTCATTAACCTGTGCTGGCGAGGACCTTGAAACGCACGGTCTGAGTGCTGCCATTCTTTTTTCGATGTTTGTTCATGATCTTGTGGGAAGTCTTCTTCGAGTACAGTATTTCAACTGAAGATGATGAGTCTTCCGCGAAGTAACTCTACAATTGCAAAGAAGAAAATGAAAACTCCTGTGATGATATTAGAAGACATGGAAAGATCATTTTCAGTGTCCTATAAGAAGATCTTCCAGTGATATTGGTAATTCAAAGGAATGGAAAAATTACTTGATATGCAACATGCAGGCCATTTTTATATTACAGCAGATAGTTCATCTTTTAATCGATCTGTTTTTGATGAGTTGTGGGCACCACTTGCAATGACTACAATTGAATTCCAAATGGAGAAGTCTAAGTTAATTAACTAAAGGCTTTGAAAATGTCTGAAAACTATTATTTTCTGGTAATTGTCCCTTGCCAAAAAGAAATACAGAAAAAACTTAGATGTTGAAACTATTGATAAAGTGTGTGCCACTGAATTTTCTCATTAGTGCCTGTATTCCTTTTGAGAAGCAGGAGGGTGGGTGGTCCATTGTTTCCCTCTCTTTTGCCATGAGAAAGAGGTTCATCTATTTTAAAGACTGGATTTAAGGTTTGGTGTATTTGATTCAATTACTGTCAAATATTTGGGGAAAACTTTACTTTTACTTAATTTCCCAGGATAGAATCATGTATATACAGTTGTAAAAATCGAGGCTTTGATCTATTTCTCATAAGTATTTAAATATGATACAGCTCACAAAGTGAGTGAGTTGGCTCAAATTTACACGGCAATTAGTTATTTAAGTGATATGAAATTAAAATAACAGAATTTCACAGCATAGTCATAGGCAGTCGCTAGTTCGTCATAATTAGAGTTGACAATTATCAAAAGGAGGCAAATAAATTGAAATAAATTTAAGCATTTTCAATTTAATATTTTAATATTTAAAATTAGCCCTTTATTGTTTTCTATGTTTAAACAGGAAGTGTTATTTATGTAAACAAAAATAGATTCCATTAAGGAGAACAATGCAGTTGAAGAGAAATAAATCATATTTTATACAGTTTTAAATATTTTAACAACTTATATTGTTTATATTTGTTCATTTTATTTGGTAAATTTTAAAATAGCACAGTGCACAGCAGCTAAAGAATGTAGATCTTATATTAAGATTATGGGGCTTAAAAAATATATTTATTTATATATTTCTCAAAACCTCTAAAATAACAAGAAATATATGTTTTAAACCATCAATCTATAAAAACAGAAAGAACCTAGTTTTGAAACCTGGAGCACAAGTTTACGAGTTGCAACTGAAATAGCAGAGCCAGGAAGGAAAATAAAAACTGGCCTTGGGAAAAGCTAAAAAGTCATCTAATTTACACTGTAAATGAATACTCCCCACCCCATAAAAACACATAAATTAGTGGGCTCAAGTGCCTTGGGAGTTAAAAGTGAATTTCAGAGATAAAAGTTGAATTTTTTGGAAATGCTCTTAAGAACTTGTTTAAAACCTTTTCCAAATCCCACACAAAGAAACCACTGCGTATGGGTGACAGCAAAACAGAGAGTCTCTGGGACGGCTGGAGACAGAAGCGTCACATTGAAAGAAGGATAGCTCATGAATGTTCACATTTGGAATGCCGATAATTTTAAATGATGACAACAATCCTTTCTGTCTTCTTCCTCTCAGATCCCAGAATGTTAACAGCCAGAACACTAATGTTCTGACAGTAAGTCAAAAGACTCATATCAGAAATTATGACCAGCCCAAGAAGAAAGCCTGGGGGTATCAACTCCTGGTATAACAGCGTTAGGGAGCTACAATGACTAACTCCCTAGTGAAGCTGGTAAAAAGCGTAAAACACATGCACACACACACATGCAGACAGCCACTTAATGCCTCTAGAAGTGGTCCTAAGGGCAAATATCTACTCAAGAATGTTTGTGAGATTTTGGTAAAAAAAGATAAGAGACTATGATATGTGAACAAAGACAGCTTCATTGCTCCTCACTCCCAGCCCCACAAGGCAGAGACTCCACTCCAGAACGCTAGACCCAAAGATACAGGGTTGCCTGTCCCCCCAGTACTCACATGAAGGACTTTCTTCCTAGGAAGAGCAGGACAGTAGCATCTCTTATCCTATCCCCACATCCTGTTGTTGAGTCTAAGTCCCAGGAAAGTTTAGTCTTCTCTTTCACACAGTTTCTACTTATGGAATGGAAGCCCTCCCTTGGCCATCAAATGCTACAACTACAGGGATCTTGATCATTCTTACCCAAGTTCATCTCGTAATGTATCCAGGCCAAGAGAGGCAAGCCAAGAGTACTCCCAGGCTCCTGCATTTAGTATCTAAACTAAATAGCTATCATTTAGTTTAGATACCTGTGATGTACTGAGAGTAAACAAAACAATAAAAATTCTCAAACTCCACCAAATTTCCAATTATATTAATCCAAATTCCACACACTGAAAAGAAGAAAAGAGCACCCGTTTTACATACAAAGTATATTTATCTGTTTCTACACAGGAATGTTCACCTTCTAAAAGCAGTAACAATAAAATGAGTCATTAAAATGTTAAAAGGAAAACAAATGAACAAAAAAGTCCAAAAGACAAAGCAATCAACAAAGCCAGCCTTAAATAATACAATCATGTTGGAACTATTTGATAGGTACTTTAAAATAACCATAATTAATGTCTTAAAGTTTCTAGTGGAAAAGGTGAATACAATGCAAGATCAGATGAAAAATTTCAGCAGAGATACGAATATTATTAAAAGAAACTAAATGGAAATGGAGAGAAAAACAGTAACATAAAGGAAGAATATCTTTGATAAGATCATAAGTAGACTGTAATGTTATAATTTTTATAGTGTCTTAGGAACTGTAGCAGTATTTTGTCTTCAGGTCTCTCTCTTGAAGACAACCATAAGCCAAGACAGGCACCCTCTAAGAGAGCTCTGATGAGAGATTTAGGTTCAGAGTGTGTGTCATGTGAGACACAATGAGAAAGTAAAGTCAAAATGCATGAAGCAGACAAAATTTATTACTCATGGGTCTCAGAGAGGTAGGAGTACTGACAGGAGGCCAGTAGAAAGGCTGAGGCTGGCAGACAGCTCAGCCAGTGAGTGAGGAGAGAGAAAATGAGAGAGTGAGAGCCAGTGGGACCTATGGGACTATGGCTGTATTAAGGTCCATGGTGGTTTTCCCTTAGGCTTTCCAGCAAGAGTTGTGAATTGGGTAGTTTAAAGAAAACATTAATGAAGGAGGAAACTAATTTACATAACCCTGGTGTTGAGCATTATGTTTGATCATGGTCAGCAGCTTTGGGGTGTGCTCTGTTTTGTGGTGAGATAAGGAACAAGTAAACAAAGGGAGGGAAGTTTAAACTAGGCCAAAGGTGAAGGGGTATGACTGCGTTTCAAGTAACATATATCAGGCCTCAAAATGGATGCTAAGGCAGCAACTATATTACATAAATTTATGACATCAGTAAAAATGAGAAAAAATAGCCAGTGAACTTGAAATAGATCAATACAATTACCCAAACTCAATTTTAAAGGTTAGAAAGGATAGAAAAAAGTACACAGCATATAAAAATTGTGAGACAATATGGAATGACTCAATAAATGGTTAACTGAAATCTTAAAATAGAACAGATAGATGATCGATAGATAGATGGATGGATAGATAGACAGTCTACACACTATATATGAAGTAGTAAAATATAATTTGAAGATAGAATTTTATTAGTTAAAAAAGTATGTTAACCACCTCAAGGAAACCAGGAAATATATTTTAATAAGGTATAAAAATTAAGTTCTTATAGAAGAAAACGTAATTATAAATAATAATCAATTGAAGCAAAAGACAGAAATATAAAAATAAAACAAAGAACATAGAAAATAGAAAACAATAAGCAAACTAATATATCTCAATACAAATCTATCTATCTATCTATCTATCTATCTATCTATCTATCTATCTATGAAAGCACCTAAATTAATGGCAGGCATCAATCTATAGACCCATGAATACCAGAGAACACAAAATAAGATAAACATCAAATAAACAAAAAATGAACAAATAAATGAACAAAATAATATCCCACCTAGGAACGATATATTCAGAAATATTATATTTTGTGAATATTTTATTTCTGAAAATAAAACACAAAGAAAAATTTCTGAAGGCAAAAACGGCAGAAGAGACATATTACATAAAGAGGAACAAACAAATCATAGCATACTTCTTAAAAGAAACCATGAAGGCCAGGTGCAGTAGCTCAAGCCTGTAATCCCAGCACTTTGGGAGGCCGAGGCAAGCGGATCATGAGCTCAGGAGATCGAGACCATCCTGGCTAACACGGTGAAACCCCGTCTCTACTAAAATACAAAACTAGCCGGGTGAGGTGGCGGGCACCTGTAGTCCCAGCTACTCGGGAGGCTGAGGCAGGAGAATGGCGTGAACCCGGGAGGCGGAGCTTGCAGTGAGCTGAGATCCGGCCACTGCACTCCAAGCCTGGGCGACAGAGCGAGACTCCGTCTCAAAAAACAAACAAAAAAAAAGAAACCATGAAATCCAGAAAGTAATTGAGTGATAATTTTCAAGTAGTAAAAGAAAAAACAAGTCAACATATAATTCTATACTCAGCAAAAATGTTCCTCAACAATAAAGGAAAATAAAGACTTTCTCAGAATTCAGAAATCTAGATAATGAATTTCCTGCAGATGTACACTGCTAATATATTAAAAGAATGTTTTCAAAAAACGCTGTAATACCAGAGTGAACTTTGGATTTATGCAAAGTAATAAAAAGTGATGAAAATGTAATAAGCAGAGGCTAATTTTTTGTTATTTTATTATTTTAATGTTTTCCTACTTTCATTTGTTCTAAAAGGTATTTCGCTATCCAAACTAAATACATAGCTATCATTATGTATTGTGTGTTTAAAGCAGATTTAAAACTAAAATATAAGACAATCGTAACACAAAAGATGAGAGAAAACTATACAATGAGGCAAGGTCCACACACTAAATATGAAATAGTAAAATACGATTTGAAGGTATAATTTTATTAGTTAAAAATACGTATTATCAACCTCAAGGCAATCATGAGAAACATTTTACAAAAAGATATACAAAATAAGTTAATACAGAAGAAAACAGTAATTATAAAAGATGATCAATTGAATCAAAATAAGACAGAAATATAAAAACAAAACAAAGAACATAGAAAATAGAAAACAGGAAGGTAATATATCTTAATAGAAATATATAAATATTCATTTGTGAATAATTTAAACACAACTAATAGATAATGATTGTCAAATTGGATTAAAAAGCAACACTCATGTGTCTAAAAGAAACTTACTTTAAATATAAAGACATAGGCTGGACGGGCGCGGTGGCTGAAGCTTGTAATCCCAGCACTTTGGGAGGCCGAGACGGGCGGATCACGAGGTCAGGAGATCGAGACCACCCTGGCTAACATGGTGAAACCCCGTCTCTACTAAAATATACAAAAAAAAAGCTAGCCGGGCGAGGTGGCGGGCGCCTGTAATCCCAGCTACTCGGGAGGCTGAGGCAGGAGAATGGCGTAAACCCGGGAGGCGGAGCTTGCAGTGAGCTGAAATCCGGCCACTGCACTCCAGCCTGGGCGACAGAGTGAGACTCCGTCTCAAAAAAAAAAAAAAAAAAAAAAAAAAAAAGACATAGGCTAAAATTAAACGTCTGGGAAAAGGCATACCATGCAAATACTAACCTAATAAATGTAGCTTTAAGTTGACATCAGAACAAGAAATATCATCAGGAAAAAAATTACCATTGCATGATTTTTAAAATGTAGACTTTATTATAATCCCGAATGTGTATGCACCTAAAAACAAAGTTTCATGATTCATGAAAAAATTGATTAAAGAAATAGGCAAGGCCAGGTGCAATGGCTCACTCCTGTAATCCCAGCACTTTAGGAGGCTGAGGTCAGCAGATGGCTTGAGCCTAGGAGTTGGTGACTAGCCTGAGCAGCATGATAAAACTCTGTTTCCACAAAAAATCAAAAAGATTAGCCAGGCATGGTGGCATGCATCTGTAGTCCCAGCTACCTGGGAGACTGAGGTGGGAGGATTGCTGAGGCCGGCAGTCAAGGCTGCAGTCAGCTGGATTGCACTACTGCACTCCAGCCTCGACGACAGAGTGAGATTCTGTCTCAAAAAAGAAAAAGAAAATAAAAGAAATAGGCAAGCCTTCAATTATAGTTAGAGATTGGAATACTCATCTCTCAATAATTAATAGAACAAATAAAAACTCAGTATTATAGAAAAGAAAAAAAAATACTGTCAACAACATTAACTATGACACTTACAGAACTCACTACCTCAAAATGATACAATGCACATACTTTCTGAGGATATATGAAGCATTCTCTGGAAGACAATCGTAAGCCAAGACAGGCACTCTCTAAGAGAGGTCTGATGAGAGATTTAGGTTCAGAGTGTGTGTCACGTGAGACACAGTGATAAAGTAAAATCAAAATGCATGAAGCAGACAAAATTTATTACTCATGGGTCTCAGAGAGGTAGGAGTACTGACAGGAGGCCAGTAGAAAGGCTGAGGCTGGCAGACAGCTCAGCCAGTGAGTGAGGAGAGAGAAAATGAGAGAGTGAGAGCCAGTGGGACCTATGGGACTATGGCTGTATTAAGGTCCATGGTGGTTTTCCCTTAGGCTTTCCAGCAAGAGTTGTGAATTGGGTAGTTTAAAGAAAACATTAATGAAGGAGGAAATTGATTTACATAATCTTGGTGTTGAGCATTATGTCTGATCACGGCTAGCAGCTTTTGGGTGTGTTGGGTTTTGGGTCTGCACTCTGTGCAGTGCCATAAAACAAGCCACAGAAAATTTAAAAGTCTAGAAACAATGCAAAGTGTCTTCTTGGATCATCAGAGAATTAAACAAAAAAGTTAATAACAAGAGATAGCAAAAAAATCCCCAAATAGCGGGTGATTAAAGTAAAACATACTCAAATACTTCTAAGTGAAATTTAAATTAAAAAGGAAGTATGGAACAAACCTTTGAAATATTTTGAACTTAACACACTGAACACAACACATTGAAATGTGTGATATACAGCTAAAGCAGTCCTTAAAGAGAAATGTGTAGCATTAATTGCTTACGTTAGAAAGAAAGGCCTCCAATAAGTAATCTGTGCTTCTACTATATGACACTAGAAACAAAAACGCAAATCAAATCCAAAGCAAGTGGAAAAAAAGAAAGAATAAAGGTAACTGGAAATTAATAAAAGGAAGACAGAGACAAAACAAAAAAGAATGAAAGCAAAAGCTGAATCTGAAATTATGTACAAATGGGGAAAACTAGCCAGATTGACTATGAAATAAAGGTAGACACAAATTATCATTAACAAAAACAAAAGTGGAAACATAACTACAGACACCATAGATATCACAAGAATGATAAAAAAAATTGTAATAGGGCAAAGGCAAATCACCAAAACTCACTCAAAAAGAAACAGATTACTCTAACAGTCCTAAATATTCTAAGGAATTACAAATTATACCTTAGAACGTTCCAGTGAAGAAAGCCCTAGGCCCAGATTGTTTCACTGTTTAATTCTCTCAAATATTTTAAATCCAATTTTACAGAATTTCTGTCAGTGTGTAAGAAGGGAGAGAATACTTCCCAAGTCATTGTTTAGATCATAGCAAAACTAAAAGCAAAGACATTATAAGGAAAGCTCACTGCAAACCAATAACACTCATAAATGTAGACATGCAAAAATTCAACAAAATATTAGCAAATTGAATTCAGCAATATATAAGAATATTAACCATAACCAACTGCATTCATCCCAGGTGTGCAAGGCTTAACTCATATTTTAAAAATCAAATCAATGAAATTCACCATGGTAAGAGAATACAGCATAAAGGGAAAACAAATGATCATCTCAATTTAGATATGAAAAGCATTTGACAAAATTTATTCTCCTTTCATACCAAAAAACAAAATCGCAGCAAACAAAGATTAAAAGGAGACTTCCTTAATCTGACAGGCATCTCCAAAAACTAGAGTTGACATCACACTCAGGTGAAAGACTGTTTCCTAAGACAACACAAGGCTACTAATCTCACCACTCCTATTCAACAGACTGCAAATCATGGTCAGTGCCCTAAGGCAAGTAAAAAAAAAACAAATAAATAAAAGGCATATCAATTAGGAAGGGGAAAATAAAACTGTTTCTATTTCTAGATTATAACTGCCTGTTTCAAATTCAATGTAAGAGCTACAAAAGAAACTGAAGTTTTCAAGGATTTAGGAGGCATGGTCAGTATACAAAAGAAATTGCTAGAGACTAGTAATGAATAATAGAAATTTGAATTTCAAACAACTATTTAAAATAACTTTAAAAATAAAATAAATATTTGAGGTAAAAAATATCAGCAGTATTTATATTGTAAAATCGGAAACTGTAGAAAAAAATTTTTAAACTAAACAAATGCAGCTAGATACTAAGTATCCATGTGTTGAAAGAGTAAATTTTCTTCAATGTCAATTGAGATATAGATTGATCAGCTTCAATGCACTATCAGGAAATCTTCAGCAGCCTGAGTTGAACATATCAACAAGCAAATTCTAAGATCTCTGTAAAAAATAAAAAGACCCCAAACAATTTTGAGAAAACAAAATTAGAGAACTTCTATCATCAGATTTCAAAGCTATTTGAATGTTACAATGATCAAGACAGTATGATATTGGGGGAAAGAATAGATTTTAGATAATTTAGACAGAACGGAGAGTCCACAAAAAAAGATATAGAAATAGTCAATTGATTTTTACAATGTCCAAAGACAGTTCCATGGAGAAGTAATAACTCTTTCAAAAAGTAATGCTGGAAAACTGGAATTCCAGAAGTCCAAAAAACAGAAAGCAAGCAAACAAACAAAGCCTCTTAATTTTTGCCTCATATCAATGCAATTGTTTAAATGAACTATAAGCCTAAATGTAAAACAAAACTACACAATTTTTAGAAAAAAATACAGCAGAAATATTAGATAACCTTGGGCAAGGGAAAGGGGTTTCAAATATGACTGCATAAGTGCTTAGCATAACTTTTTAAAAAACTTACTAGCTGTTTCTTAACAAAATTTAAAGTGTTAGTTTTGCAAAAGGGGCGTAATAGCATGAGTAAGCTAGCCACAGACTAAGAAAACATTTGAAAACCACATCTCTAATCTAGAATTTGTATCTAAAATTTGTACTGAACTCTCAAAACTCAACAACAGAAGACCAAACAACCCAATTGAAAAATACTTAACCAAATAAAGTATATTAATTGTAACCAATAATATAAAAAGATGTCCCACATCATTAGTCACTAAGGATATGCAAATCAAAATCAAAATAAAATATCACTAAGCATTGATTAGAATGTTTAATTTAAAAACAAAAAGCAAAACAAATTAAAACAAAAGAAGCTGCCAAACCAATTCACTGGAGAGGATACAGAGCAACGGAAAATGGAATACAGTGCTAATAGTATATGAGAAGTCACTGTACTATTTTGGCAAATTTTTGTTAACTTAAATGCATTTCAATATAAACTTTTAAAACAGGGAAAGAAATTTGCTTAATTAATAGCTGATATGGAAAGGATTTCCATATTATAAATTTTAAGGAGTAAAGCCCCGCTAATGATAATAAAACAAACTCAAACAGAAAACCAAACTGCTTCAAAATGATATCCCCTTTAATATAGGAAGAGAGGTCAGAAAAATGTCTTCAGTGCTCAAAAGCAGGATGTTTTTCAGTACATTCTTGCTTGTATACAAACTCTCACTCAGGGTAGAGAATACATTGATTGTAGAGGAAAGAGTGATAGTCACTTTACGTACGTGTAAACAAAATAGAGTTGAGATTATGAGCCAAAAAAAGCATCTCTTTCAATAGTGTCAGTTTACATGTTTTTGTTAACTTTATGATTCAAGTCTTTATCCAAAGAGTTGTGTCACAAATAATTCAAGTTCACATGATTTATCAAATATGGTATTAAGTTTTTATAAATCATCATGGCCCAAATGAGATATAATTCAGAGATCTCTATGTTTAATTAAATCTCACAAAATGTTGAATTGCCTAAACTGTTTTAATTCATATATCTCACAAAAATTTACTTTGTCATCTAAAACAATAAGGAAATTTCCCAAAATAGAATGCTTCCACGCAAATATATAAGAAAATTAAATTAATATTTAATATTCCATAATTTCTCTGTGAGTTGCTCATTATTTTAAAATAATAGTGGTTAGATAAAAAGTATCCTTATTGTTTTACAATCCCTACTCCCTGAAAAATGAAAGTAAATAAAAATTTAAAAAATAAAATAAACTTATTGCCTTTATAAAACCTTCAAGATATTTCCTAATATTCCGTTCATATTTTTGTACTCAAGTTTATTAAACACCTAAGAAACAGAAAAATTTACTAAATTATCCAGAAGTTTTTTTTTTTTTTTTTTTTTTTTTTTTTAAGAAAAAGCGCTTAAAAAATAGCTCAACTCCTAAAATTCAAGTACTGTTTTGGATCTTCATGTATTATTTAAAAGTACCAGTGAATGCATTTATAAATTATGTTTCTAATGGTATGTTAATGGAACAAAATGAAAAAAACAGTCAAGAATTGTGTTTTTACAAGTAACCTTTGGCTGACATCAATTTAGGCGTGACTAAATACTAAATACACACAAAGTTAGAGTCATAATGACAAGATGTCACTTTGTTTTTAAAAATTCTCACCTCCTTTTCGAAATTAAGAAAAACACAAAAAAATTGCCCCTGCAAGTTGCAGATTCCAATGCTTCTTGTTATCAAGAAATTGCAAACCCAGTGCTAAATTTTGAAACTATGTGGTATTAATTATTATGCATTTCCTCACAAACTCCACGCATCTTTTGCATTGCATGTGGGAGAGTGTATATATTGCCTTTGACTCTAACAACATTGGTTCACTCCATTTCTCCCTTTGATGTTACACAGTAATTTTTATTTTTTAATCTTGTTTTAGTTACCAAATGTTAATTTATAGTATAGAAATACCAGTGTTTTCTTTTGTATTTTAGAAACAGGCTCTCACTATGTTGCCCAGGCTGGCGTTAAACTCCTGGGCTCAAGCAGTCCTCCCATCTCAGCCTCCCAATTTCTCAACCTCATAAGTAGCTGGGACTACATGTGTGTACCACTGAGCCCAGCCAATTGGTTTTTGTGTACTCGTTCCAAAATGAATATTTCTATACCATTTTTAACACATGGCACTAACAATGAAAATCATCATTGGATCTTATGCCCACAACATTTTCAAAATCAGTCAGGAGCTTTAAGTGGAACATAATACATTACGTCTCTTTCTATTTACTTTGAGTTTGTTTCCATGAGAAGCTGTGGCATTCACCTACAATAATTTGTACATGCTACAGAATACCAGGATTTGATTCAATACAATTAGAAAATACATAGTAATATACTGACGTGAATGGGTGGCTGAAAGTTGAAATTTAGACAAAAGGAAAGAAGACCAGTAGAGAAGTTAAGAGAACAGATTTAAAAACAAAAAACTCCACGTATGTAATGAATCAAAGTAAAGGAAGTTTTAAAAAGTTGGTCATGGCCGGGCGCGGTGGCTCAAGCCTGTAATCCCAGCACTTTGGGAGGCCGAGACGGGCGGATCACGAGTTCAGGAGATCGAGACCATCCTGGCGAACACGGTGAAACCCCGTCTCTACTAAAAAATACAAAAAAACTAGCTGGGCGAGGTGGTGGGCGCCTGTAGTCCCAGCTACTCAGGAGGCTGAGGCAGGAGAATGGCGTGAACCCGGGAGGCGGAGCTTGCAGTGAGCTGAGATCTGGCCACTGCACTCCAGCCCAGGTGACAGAGCGAGACTCCGTCTCAAAAAAAAAAAAAAAAAAAAAAAAAAAAAGTCGGCCATATTCAACTCAAAAGAAATTTAACTTGAGGTGCATCGCAGAGAACAATTCCTTGGCCTGATTTATTCTGAAGAGACAAAAAATGTGGAACTGAGTCAAAGCTATCACTTTTCATGTAAATCAGTTTCCTTAAAATAGTGCTATTGAGGCATTTCTTGTGCTTATACAT
>NW_016804646.1:2553102-2555686 GCF_001698545.2 Rhinopithecus bieti
AAAAAAAAAAAAAAAAAAAAAAAAAAAAGTTGGTCATATTCAACTCAAAAGAAATTTAACTTGAGGTGCATCGCAGAGAACAATTCCTTGGCCTGATTTATTCTGAAGAGACAAAAAATGTGGAACTGAGTCAAAGCTATCACTTTTCATGTAAATCAGTTTCCTTAAAATAGTGCTATTGAGGCATTTCTTGTGCTTATACATTCTAAAAGTGAGATTGTATGGTTTTACTTTCACTTTGGATGTAGAAAACTGCAGTAGAACTTTGCTCCCACTCTAACAATGAGTAGCAGCCAGAAAAACTATAAAATTATAACTGTTTCAGCCCATCAGAGAGCCAAAGCAATCAAGTGAACTGAATTCCAATATGTGACATGCCCCTCAGAGGGTACAGGGGCACACGAATTGTTTCCTCTTTTGGAGCAGGAGAGGAAGTGGTAGCAGCAACCATGACACCAGGCAAGAAAAATGTCTTCAGCAAATGGTTAAAGGAAGAGTGTGCTCCTGAAGCAATCAGCAACCATTCGCCGGCTCCTTTGTGCCTGCAGCTACCACTGGAGGCTTATGGGGAAGACTGAAGCCCAGAGCCATCCCAGACACATCCCAGACACACAGATGGTGAGCAGCTACTGCTGGAGACAGGCACCGAACTGTCAACACCGTGAACTCTTCTCTCATAGGAAGCAAATGTCATGTGCTGCTTGAGGACAGCCAGGAAGTGCTGCTGCCATCTAGTCTTAGGCCAAGGTCAGGAGCTTCAGGGGAGGGTGGAAAACCTGCACGTCTCCATCTGTCATTCACAACGTAATACTGATCTACTAATAAGAGAGGTGTGGGGAAAACACACTCATGGATACAGCCCTGCTCGGAAACAGAGGAGAGCTCAGCTGACACTAGACAGGAACAAAAAGACACTTGTGCTCAAGCACCCCTACTGACACGCCACCTTGTCGGGGAAGGAGGATGGCAAGAAATCCCCACCTCTGAAGTTCAGATGCACAAGGCCTGACAATGACTAAGGATGGACCGGAAAATGGCATCCTCCCCTTCCCCCAAAAGACTTCCCCCAGAAGCCTCGCACTGAGTAACAAACAACAGCAGTCTACTGTGGGGAAATAATTAGGAACAAATAGGCACTCTGAGCATTGAGAGAAAGGCGATTAAAATATGTCCATTGAATATGCCTAGAAAGAAAAGACAATGTCAGAGATAAAGAATTCCTTTGACAGACGTGCCAGAAAGCTAGACACAAAATTGATGTGCCTAGAGGAAGAAAATGGAGGAAGCTGAAGACAGGTCAATAGAAATTTTTCAAATTGAAACTCAGAGAGAAAGAAGGAATAAAATGGAACAAAAATCCAAGAGCCCTGTCAAAAGGTATTATATATGTGTAATTGGAATGTCAAAAGAAGAGAAAGTGGGACAAAAGAAACGTTGAAGATATAGTGACCAAGAAATAGACAAATGTCATGAAAGGAAACCAACCACAGATCCAAAAATCTCAAGTAACCCCTAGCAGGATTAAAGAAAAACTCTAAATTTATCATAATCAGACTATTAGAAATCAAAGAGGAGAAACATTCTGAAAGCATCCACGGATCAAAGAAGAATAAAAAAGTACCCACAGAGAGACAAAGATGAGAAGACATCAGGCTGTCATCAGAACCTATGCAAATCACGAGAGAATACAGCCACATGTTTAAAGTACCAAATGAAAAACCTGAAAATCTAAATTTATACATGTGAAAATATCTTCTAAAAGTTAAAGCACAGAGTTTTCTTTCAGAAAAACAAATCATGAGTGATACTGTGGCCAGCATATCTAAACTAAAAAATATTTTAATGAAGTCCATAAGAGGATAATATAAGATGGAAATTTGGAAATATAGAAAGAGATAAAGAGAAGCAGACATAAGAAAAATGTGAGCAAATATGAATGATTTTTTTTCTTATTCATAATATCTTTTAAAGAAAACTAAATGTCTAAAGATTAATAATAATGCTTTGCAGGATTTACACTATGTAGAATTCAAATGTATGACAAAAACAAGGAAGTGGGGAGGAAATGAAATTATATATTGGGAAGTTTCTTAGAAATTAGGTGAAGAGGTTTTTTTTACATGTGACTGTGATCATTTAAAAATGTATATAAGCCCGGCCGGGTGCGGTGGCTCACGCCTGTAATCCTAGCACTTTGGGAGGCCGAGGGGGGTAGATCATGAGGTCAAGAGATCCAGACCATCCTGGCTAACACGGTGAAACCCCATCTCTACTAAAAATACAAAAAATCAGCCGGCGTGGTAGCGGGCACCTGTAGTCCCAGCTACTCGGGAGGCTAAGGCAGAAGAATAGTATGAATCCCGGAGGTGGAGCTTTCAGTGAGCCGAGATGGCGCCACTGCACTCCAGCCTGGGCGACAGAGCGAGACTCCATCTCAAAATAAATAAATAAATAAATAAAAATAATAATGGTGCCTTACTCATAGGGTTGGTATAAGGATCAGTTAGGTGATTATGCATGAAACGCCTAAAGCATTGCTTAGAATATATAGAATATAGAATATAGCTAGAGAAGGAGTAGAGTG
>NW_016804646.1:2556780-2579105 GCF_001698545.2 Rhinopithecus bieti
TATATATAAGCCCTAGAGGTAAACAATTGAAAATAATAAAACACAAAGTTCTAACAATAAGCCAATAAAATAAATAAAAATGAATAATAAAACATATTTAATTATTTCAAAATGAGGCAGGAGAAAGGACAAAAGGAATAAATTACATTTAGAGAAAATAGAAAATGAATAGCAAGATGGAGGATCAATTCTCAACCATCATGAAGAATTAGATTAACAAAAAAGGTCTAAATGCCCAATCTAGAAGACAAGACAGTAATATTGGATATAGAAGCAATATCCAACTATATTTTTCTATAAGAAATATACTTTATATAGAAACGTATATGTGAGTTAAAAGTTAAAGGACAGAAAAAGTTACATTGTGCAAATCCTAAGCAAAAGAAATTTGCAGAGGCTCTATTAGTATTAGACAAGCTAAATATCAGAATGAGAAATATTACCAGGGATGAAGAAGGAAATTCTACGTGTCCAGACATCAATTTCCCAAGAAGAGATAACAATTCTAAATATGAATGCAGCAAAAATTCAAAATTCAAAATATACAAAGTAAAACTGATAGAACTAAAAGAGAAACAGAAAAATCTACAATTACAGATGAGAACATCAATCTCCTCAGTAAATGTGAGCGGAATGAAGGAGGCGGCTGACTACATGTGCTACAGACATTACAAGAATGAGAGAATGTTATGTTGAACTCTTTGCCAGTAAACTTGATAATTTTGATGAAATGAACAAATACTTGAAAAACGCAAATCATCAAACCTTACTCAGAAAAGAATACAAAACTTTATATCCTGTACAGAAATTAATTTCTTGGTTAAAATCCTCTGACAAGTATCTTGGCCAAAGTTATTCCACTGATTAATTCTACCAAATATTTAAGAAAGGAATAATACCAACCCTACACAAACTCTTCCAAAAATTAAAAAAAGGAGGAAAAAAATCTTCCTTATAAATTTTAGGGGTCCTTCAATTACCCTAATACTGAAGCAAAAAAGTGTTTGCAAAAAAAGTATTGACTAGTATGTCTCATGCACATAAGAATTACCATATTAGGAAATAAAAAGCCATATGTAAAAAGGAAAATATACCATGACCATACTGGATATATGCCATGAATTAAAGTTAATTTCAATATCCAAATGTCAATTAGCATAATAAACCATAACATACAACAAGTTAATCAAGAATTTTTAAAAATCTTCTTAATGGGGGCAGAAAAAGCATTTTCCAAAATTCAACACGTTTTTGCAAACTAGGAATGGAGACAACCTCTCCATCCTGAGGAAAGTCTTCTATAAGGAACCAATATCTAACATACTTCATGATAAAAGACTGAATATTTTCCACCTAAGAGTGTGAACAAGGCAAGAATGGCTGTCCTCATTACACCAATTTAACATTGTACTAGTCTTAGCCAGTGCTTTGTAAAGTAAGAAATATTAAATTATAAGAAATAATGGGTATGCCGTTTGGAAATAAAATAAAAATCTGTATATTCTCAGGAAACATAATTTATGAAGAACTCCCAAAGGAGTTTCTAGAAATAACCTGTTAAAACTTTTAAGTATGTTTAGCAAGGTCACAAAAAACAAATTTAATAAACAAAACTTCACTATATTCCTATATATTAGTAAAGCAATTCTGAAAATAGAAATATAAAACATACCAATTACAATAGCATCAAACCCAGAAATATTTAGGAATATATTTAACAAAATATGCACAAGACTTCTAAACTTTATACAATATTGCTAAGAGAAATTAAAGTAGTACATAAATTATGAGCTATCCTGTGTTCCAGGGACCAGAAGAACCAAAATTGTTAAGATGTCAACTCGCCTCAAATATATCAATAGATTTAACATAACACTGATCAAAATCACAGCATGCTTTCTTAAAATCGAAAGTAAATGAGGTGACTTCAAAATTTTATATGAAAGATTAAGGAACTAATACAGCCAGAAGCATTTTGAAAAAGAAGAACGAAGGATGGCATGGTAGCTCATGCCTATAATCTCAACACTTTGGAAACCGAGTCTGGTGGATCACTTAAGGTCAGGAGTTTGAGACCAGCCTGGTCAACATGGTGAAACCCCTCTCTAATAAAAATACAAAAATTAGCTAGGCGTGGTGGCACATGCCTGTAATCCCAGGTACTAGGGAAGCTGAGGCACAAGAATCACTTGAACCCAGGAGGCAGAGGTTGCAGTGAGCCGACATTGCACCATTGCACTCCAGCCTAGGCAACAGAGCAAGCAAGACTGTTTCAAAAAAAGAGAAGAATGAGGTTTGAGGACTTATATTACATGATTTCAAGAATTACTAGAAAGCTACAGTATCAAAAAGAGTGTTGACTAAGAATAGACATATGGAACAATGGAATAGAATAGAAGTACCAGGAACAGGCACATCTATACAGGGTCAATTGATTTTTTATAAACATGCCAACTGAATTCAAAGGGAAAATGATAACCTTTTCCACAATATGCAAACACTTGCATTTAGTTGGAAAATTAGATGGCTATATGCAAAAACAAAACATCCTGACCTTTATCTCATACCATACTAAAATTATCTTAAAATGGGTTAGATATTTGAAGTTACAAGATGTAACTACAACTTGCATAAAAGTAAACATGGGAGGAAATATTTGTGACAATATGGTAAGCAAAGGTTTGTTATGTCATTCGTAAGTTGGCTGGCTTCAGAATTTAAAAATACTACTCATCTAAAAACGGTTAAGAAAATGAAACAAACCAGAGACTGGGAGAAAATATTTTCAAAACACATACATAGCACAGAAGTTTTATCTATTTTACATTTAAAAACTCATAAGTCAACAATAAGACAAACAATCTGATAAAGAAATGGCAAAATATTTGAATTGCTACTTCACCAAAGAAGATATATGAGTGGGAATTTGCACATGAAAATATGCTCAACATCTTTAGTTATAAGTGAAATGCCATTAGGATCAGAGGAAGATACCACTACACAGACACTAGAAAGGCTAAAATTAAAATTCTGAGAGTACCACATGCTGGCAGGGATGTGTAGGAATTGGGGATGCAAAATGGTACAGCTGTTTTTTTTAAAAAGAGATTAGCAGATTTTTGTGAAAATCAACATACACTTACCATATGACCCACCAGTTTTATTCCTTGATATAGGATTTCCCAGGGGAAATAAAAACACATTTCCCTACAAAATAATCTACACACAAATATTTGTAGTAGCTTTGTTAACACTGTCCCAAATCTAGAAATAACACAAATGTTCAATAGGTGAACAGATAAGCAAATTGAGTAAATCTGTACAATAAAATACTATCCAGACCCTTAAAGTGCTGAACCATTGATATATGCAACAATATGAATGCGTCTCAAGATCACATGAAAGATGCTGGACACAGAAGACAACGTTATAAATATAAATATGATCTTTATGTATATGACATTGGAAAAGGCAAAATTATAAGGACAGAAAACATCAGTGTTGGCCAGTGACTATTAGTGGTAAGAAGGAATTGACTTCATAAAGGCACAAGATAACTTTTTATAATGATGGAAATATTCTATTTCTTGATTGTGGGGATGATCCCATGACTGCATATATTTGTCAAAGTGATTCCATGACACACTCAAAATTGCTGACCTTTATTGAGTTTAAAGTATATCCCAGTAAACATGACTTTAAAATGATGGGACTACAAAAATGTATAAATATTTGAGTATATTGGGAAATTATTATTTAATGTCCTAAACATATTGTAAAGCTTGATTTTTAAGTTTACCATTAGTCCCCATTAACGTATCTACTCAACTTAGTAACGGAATGAAAACAAATGATTTTCCATGTAAAGTGATTATTTTAGCAATTTCTAAAACTTCTTAGGCACTTTTGAAAATAATTATTTAAACTGAAACTAAAAAAACTGCATGAAATCAGACATTGGAGAAAAATTAAAATACTGTTAGAATAATATTTTGCCTTGTACACTTAAAACTAATATAGGAACCCTGATAACCCCTTGTTAGAGTGATGTCTAATCCAGTATTATGGTCATGTCTGTCATGTTTTGTATTTATGCAGAAATGAATATGGATATTAGTCTGAACACTTTAACAAATTGTTTTAAATCTGAAGACTCTATTGTAAAAAGCTTACTTAACAAAAGTCACAAATATTAAATAACCATAAGTAGCAATATTGTGCAATGAGTATTCTTAGTATGGTGACTTTGCTAGAAATGAATAGTGGTAGAATTGAAAGTCCAGTCTCTTGATTCCAGTCGTTTTCAGTAAGTGACATGGCCTGATACAGCCTTAGAAGAGCTGGACTTGAACTCATGAACTTTTTCATTAGGCCAGTTCCTTAATTTCTTTTGGCTCAAGTTTACAAACCTTCTAAGTGGAGATGTTAAGAACCTACCATGCAAGGTTCTTGTGAGCGTTACAGAAAATGCATATAAACTGTGTAGCATAACTACTGGCACAAAACAAAACTCCATAAATGATTCATGTTGTGAATGAGGACATGCACCCTATGAGTATAGAATCAAATTGTTCAACAAATCACATGGATTAAAAACAGCATTTGAGAAATAGTTGACAACCAATCTTTGTTTTAAGTGAATATAAATAATTTTAATCTTTATAAAGAAGTGAATGTTTAATTTGCAGCTGAAAATTAAATGTATAACTGTTTTTCAGACTGAAAGCATTAGTATCATTTTGATGAAGATGATGTAAAGTGACTACATCTATCACTCACTTAATCTTACAAAAAGGACTTAAAGGACAAGTAGGGAGGATATTTACCTGGTATTGAACTCTATGGCATAAAGTTGTTTAAGGTCTGCTTCCATTCTGATTGGTCTGTGCTGGTTTTTAAATGCTATCAGTTTTATTCCTGAAATAATGTTTATAATTCTAAAGTTTCAGAATGGCCTTCCACTCACAACAACATAACAAACCTTAGATTCAGGCATTTTTACCCTCCAACCTACTGAAAATTTTGTATATAATTTAATAAAACTCATGTATATCAGTGCTCACAAGAAAGAAAATAAATTCCAGGGGCTAAAACCAAAAGTACTGGAAACTGGAATCCACAGTGACAAGCTGTCAATGACGCCCTCGTTTGTTATCTAAAGACCTTTGGCTAAAGAGAGGACCATGATCAGAATACTTGACAGCAATGAGACAAGATGCTGGGCTCACTCCAAACAGTGAAATAAAAGAGGTTCTGCTGACCAAAGCCAGGACTCTTCAGTGATAAAGTGAGTTAGCAAATGTCTTCCCACTGGAAAAGGACTCTACAGTGTACCTTACAAGCCACAGGCATTACATTCAAGTGAGAAGAAAAGAAATATGATGTTTTCTTGAGAAATTACAGCCCTAAACCTCACATCACTGGGCCATGGGGTTCAAATTTACACAAAAATTCAATAAAATCATTTAAAGTGATCACATATTCCTGGCATCTTAAGCACATGGTAGAAGCAAAAGCAAATCTTTTCTAGAGAAAGGTTTCCTCAAGAAAGTCGATGTACACATTCTTCAAATGTACTACAAGCCTGGGTAATCTGGAAGATGCATTCAAAGTTTTTTAAAATTATAAATACATAAAAACTCACCATGAATAAGGGTCAGATGAAACAATGAATAGCCACAGATCTGGATTATAAACTAAATTGGGTTTTAAAATATAAAGAAATACATGAGAACATTAACAAGATAAACAAGTAATAAGATTCAATAAAAATTAATAAACATACTGATTTGAAAAATGACTGCTTAGAAAATGTTACAACACATAACCCTATTGAAATAAAATCTGTCTTTAAGTTGAACATAAAATTAGAATTGAAAGAATATTAAAGGAACAGAAACAGGACTTGAAAAAGACGTAAAAAGAATCCAAGCAATATAAATTAAAAAAGAATTCTATACTAAACCATGGTGTAATGAAACTGCAAGACATCAAAGTCGAAAATCTTAAGAGTAGAAAAAAAATTGAGCCACAGAGAGAAGGAAAGTGATAAGCCACGAAAAGGATAGTTGGCCAAACAGCAGATTTACCAGCAGAAGCGAAGAAGCAGAAGATAAGAAATAGCACGTCCCAATTACTTAAAGAAAATAACTATAAACATAAAATTGTATACAATACTAAATAATCATTTAAAACCAAGGAAAAATAAATAAATTTTTGAATAAAAACTTTGGGTTTACTCTTAACAGATGGACGTTAAGGCAACTTAAGAGATATGCTTCAAAAAGAAGGAAAATGATATTAGAATAATGATCTGAAATGGGATAAAAAATGAAAAGAAACAAATTAGCAAATAAGTTTTAGAATAAAAATAATTGACTCTTTATAGCAATCATAATATCTGAATTCTGGAATTAAAAGACATATTGGCCTGAGATGTCAGAAAACTTGTGAGATAGATGAGTATAGAGTTACAGTGGTCTAAGTATTTTGATTGCTTGGGAGGAGAAAGACACAATGATTAATGTTTGATTTTACGTACACATAATAAAAACTTAAGAACAAACACTGACGAAATTGCATTAGCAATGTAATTGTCAAAGATTAGGAGAGAAAACAAAATAAAATGAAGAATAAAATAAAATTAAGGCAGAAAAAAACAAAAGAAACACAGGAAAAGTAGCAAAATACCACACATAAAATAAAAAATATGATAAAGTTATTTTTTAAATATTATAATGGACTATAAATATAAAAGCGAACAAAACACATTTTCTCAACATTTAGCAAATTTAATACTGATTAAGGAAAAACTCCTCCATATATGGGAAATACTTTTTAGATAGTTAAATAAGCTCATAGATTGAGATGTAACATTAATAGAAATTTTTAAAATAGAGAGAGCAAAGCAATAGTTGGATAAAAATGATATTAAATTCAAGTTGGCAAAAGAAAATTTTAGCAGCACTTAAAAAACCCTTAAAATTATACATATAAATGTAACATAGATAAATAGCTGTTTTCCTAAATGTTTATATTAGAAAATAAAGAAATAATACATGAGCTAAACATCCAACCCAAAATATTTTAAAAGAACAACATAACAAAATTTAGTAAATATGCAGTATCTGCCATGATTTTTTTTAAAAGACAAAAGTAATGTCTTTAAAATTTAAGATGACAGAAGTAACCAATAACATGAGTTATTTTTTAAGCACAAGTAAATAACATCAAAATATTTGTGATAAATTTGAAATTTGATCAATATAGATATATTTCTGAAAAGATAACAATGAAACTGATATATTACAAAATAACACTGACTGTTCCCATAATCATTAAAGAAATGTATTATCCAAAAGCTCACTCACTGAAAATACAAACCAACACCGAATTTAGATGGTTTTACAGGTTCTACTCAAACCCATAAGAAATAAAATATCAATATTACAAAAATGCCCCAGGAAAACAGGGGAAAAAGAATACTTTCTAAATAACTTTAAAATCGCGACTAGTTTTAGTACCATAATTGGACAATGGCAGTTAAAAATAATATTACCCACAAATTTTATTTTCACATAGATATACATATTTAAAACAATAATTTCTGGAAAAAATCAGTGTTAAAAAATATATTATTACCAAATTGAATTCCTGCTCATGTTTAACAAAATGTTGGCAGTATTAGCAACTACAGAGAAACAAAAGAATGAAATGAAAAGTATTGGTATTACAGAGGAAAAAAGAAAATACCATTAGGAGTAGTCAATATGATTGCCTATTGTTCACATACAAAATCCAAACACTTTTGAATTGATTATTTTAGGTTTAAGATTGAAACGCCCAGGAACAGGCTCATGCATGGATGGAAACTGTATATATGACAAAATAGTATTGCAGATCAGTGGGGAGAGGATGGACTATTCAACAAATTATATTGGGATGATTTGTATCAATATGGAAAGAAATAAAAATATGTTGACATATTCAAGATATAAAATCGATTCTGTGCATATTACCAACATAAGCAAAACTTAACTTTTAATCAAAATATAGAATTACACCTACACATCTTCAGAATAGGGAAAATTTTCTTCAACAAGATAAATAAAAGTGCAAAACGTAACAAATAAGAATGATTATTTTGACCACATCAAAACTAATAATATACATTCACCAAGAAATGCACTCCTCAAGAAAATGCAAAACTAAGACAGAAACCAGAAAATGTTTGCAACACATAAAATAGACAATAGCTACCATCTAAAATAGGTAAAGAATTTTTTAAAAAAGAACATTCATAGTAATATTGACTGTGATAACAATAACTGCAAACTACACAAATATTGATCATGAACTGAGTGTAAGACTATATTGTGTTGTATTCATATATTAAAATAGTATGTTGCATTAAAAAGTAATGAACTAGTGCAACACTACATATTTTTCAACAAAAATGGATCTCATAATCCTAGTATAATAAAAAAATCTAGATTCAAAAGAATACACACAGTTTATTTGCATGTAATTGAAACGTTAAAAATAATAATATATATTCATCAAAGAAACCCACATACATAGTAAGTATAGACAGAAATATGTGGAAATAATAAAGTCTAAATTTAAGGTACTGTTTAACCCAGAACAAACAGAAAGATTTATTGTTGGTAAAGTGCTTAAGTGTTTTCAATTGTATTGGTAATGTTTTATTACTTAGTATGGATAGGGACTATTATCATACTTACTACATTGTACATTAGTATTTTCATACATTAAGATTTTAATTATGTTATATAAATTATAAACACAAAACTCATTTATTTACTCATAGCTACTACTTATTTTGGAGAAATTTTGTCAAAGGGAAAACAAACTATCAGCTTCCAAAAGGCTGGACATTTCTGGTGACACAGAAATCTAGATGATGAGCTTGGTCAATGTGGTAACAGCTTTTCTTGTCAGAAGTTTCTTATTTAATCAGTAAGATATTTAAACATTTATATTTGTCATTTTAATTTCCTAATTGTAATATCACCATGTATAAATTTATGCAGTTTTATTTTAATCAAATTGGATTTTAAAAAGCTACAAAGCAATTAAAGTTCAAAATACCAGAAACTTTAAATGTTATTTCTCCATGGTTCCCAACATACATTCTGACTCTTTCAGAATTTATTCATATTGATTATAATTGATGTCCTAAATTTTTTAGTGTTATTTTAAAAAACCAAGAGGAGAGTATTAGGGGAACCCACCCCAAATATTTCAGCATAGGTTCTATTTTCCCTAAGAGTCAGCCAGCTGAGAAATAAAGATATTTGGTATAAAGAGAGGAATTTTACAGCTGGACCGCCAGGGATGACATCACATATTGGTAGGACTGTGATGCCCACTCAAGCCTCAAAACCAGCAAGTTTTTATTACGGGTTTGAAAAGGGGAGGGGTGTAGTCACAGGCAGTAGATACAAAGATCACATGCTTCAAAGGACAAAAAGCAGAACTACTAACAAGGGTCTAACAAAGATCACAAGGCAAAGGGCAAAAGTAGAACTACTGATAAGAGTCCATGTTCAGTGGTGCACATACTGTCTTGATAAACATCTTAAACAACAGAAAACAGGTTTCAAAAGCAGAGATCTGGTCTGACCACAAATTTACCAGGGCAGAGTCTTTCCCCACCCTAGTATGCCTGAGGGTACTGCAGGAGACCAGGGTGTATCTCAGTCCATATCTCCACTGCATAAGACAGACACTCCCAGAGTGACCGCTTATAGACCTCCCCCTAGGAATGCATTCCTTTCCCAGGGTGTTAATATAATTTATTCCTTGCTAGGAAAAGAATTTAGCAATATCTTCCCTACTTGCACATCCATTTATAGGCTCTCTGCAAGAAGAAAATATGGCTATTTTGCCCAACCCTCCAGGCAGTCAGACCTTATGGTTGTCTTCCCTGGTTCCCTAAAATCGCTGTTATTCTGTTCTTTTCAAGGTGCACTGATTTCATATTGTTCAAACACACATGTTTTACAATCAATTTGTACAGTTAACACAATTATCACAGTGGTCCTGAGGTGATGTACATCCCCAGCTTACAAAGATAACAGGATTAAGAGATTAAAGACAGATGTAAGAAATTATGAAAGTATTATTTGGGAACTGATAAATGTCCATATTAAAATGAAATCTTCACAATTTATCTTTCTCTGCCACGGCTCCAGCTGGTCCCTCCATTCGGGGTCCCCGACTTCCCGCAACAGAGAATGCAAATTTATCAACATTAAGGTTGCATAGACTAATTAAAATTCTTTATTTCTTTGTTTTGTCTATTACCATATCAGTTCAATAAGAGTAACTCTTGATGTTCATGCTAATTAGGAACTTTAATTGAAAATTTATAAATGTGTCTTTGACAATGAATGATTACTTTGTAAATGCAGTCTGTTTAGTAATCAGTATATTTTATATCAAAAGGTCCAGAAAAGAATATTAACTAAAATTGTGCTTGCTAATATCCGTTTTGAGAACCACTGAACCATCAATCATCATATGCAACTGCATAAATTTTGTAATGATCAAAACAATTTAAAAAATATTACCAGCTTCCAGCAAGATCAACTTATAAGTTACTTAAGAATTTTTCTGCCTTTTCACCAGGAAATCATGTATGATAATGAGGGAAAACAATGCAATAATAAACTATAAAATGCTTGCTTGGCCAAATTAGGGAACAGAAAAAAACAAAAAATTTGAACTATATGAAAAAGCTGTATAAAGCTATTAAGACCATCAGGGCTGGGTAAGAACTCATAAAGCAATAAACCAAAGCTGTGATATTGAGTCAGAGAAGAATCTGAAGAAGAGGAAGGGTCTAGTAGAGGAAGATGTCATAAGTTCCCAGAAAATGTACACTCTAAAATAAGAGTGCTGCACTTTATTTAGAACTGCTATGAGTTGGGCTGAGATTGAAAAAAGGTAAAATACTTAGAGACACAAGAGGAAAAGTAATAAAACGTTCAGCATCTCACAGGTGACAGATCTCAAAGGGTGAACAAAAACACTGCTTCTGAAGCAAATGGATCACTCTGGAAGACAGGAGTCACTCTACTTGGTAACAGTGACCAGTGAAAGAATGAGCACACAAGGCTGATTGAGAAGGCTCTGAAATGTGTAAAGGTCTGAAACATGAAATACACAATTATGCACAGAGGTTTCACATTTTTAAAAACAATGGTTTATCTCTATAGCAACTAAGAGGACAGCACTTGAACTAAAAAATCAACAAAGCTAATCTGCCTCTTCCAACATTGGAATTGCCTACTAATTTCTATAGATCATTTATTCTAAAATAAATGAAAAGACTTGTGTGGCATTCATACACGGGTATTATAAGAAAATATATGAGAAAAGAGCAATTAGATTTTCCTACAAGTGAGAGTCAGCAAATTCATCTGTAAAAGACCTAAATAAAGTAAAAACGAAACAGAAATAACAAGAGATAAAAGGGATCAGTGAGCAAAGCTGAGGAACACATGCAAGTCACAGAAGAAAAAAACTACAACACTGAGACAATAAAGAAACACACATGTTAAAAGAGAACATCAACAGACCACAAAAAATACAACAAATGCACCACCAGAATAGACTGCAGTATAGTATAGTATATTGTATATTATTTACATATATTATTATATATTATACACTACATGTATATATGTCTTATATAGTATGCTATATTATATAATAGTGTACTAGAATATACTCCCACACAAACCAAAATAAAAAGCTGTACAATCTACAGAGTGATAACTTTTCTCAACTTATCAGAAAGCTGATGTAATAGGGTAGCCACCCACATCTAAGGAAAGATATGTACCTCCAGGGAGAAACAGAATACTCACCTATGGAAGAAGGTCTCAATATATGTGGGTAGGAATAATTCAGCTAAAAATTGTATCCAATTGCTTAAGGAGTGAGAGTCAGATAAAGCAATTGTATGGAATACCACCGAGCTATAGACCCAAGGAAAGTTGATAGTCGATTGCAGGTTTTTCTCCAACAACCTACTGTGTGCCCATGAGAAGGAGCAGCATCAAAGAGAGGAGAACACCTGTTGTTGAGTCCTGGAAGATGGTGAAGCTGCTGTAGGAGAGAATGAAACGGCACCCAGTTACTTCTTCCATAAGGAACAAAACCTTCTGCCTCTGAAGAAAGGAAACAAGCACCATCAACCAGAGAGTTGATGAAGACTCACAATGATTGGTGGGAGGGTAAAAGTAAATGTCCTCTACTCCTCAGAGAGTTGCAGAAAACCATCTTGGACCCAGGAAATTGAGCTCCCCTACTGCTGAGAGGAGCAGGGTCACTTGGAAACTCTGCCTCGGAAACCATGACACAGAGCCTAAGATAGTGACTAAACAAGGAAAACAGAATCCCCTTGCCTCTGTCGCCCAGGCTACCAAGCACCAAGTAACAAGGAATTTCTACTTTGGGGGAAAAAAAAGGAACCTGAAACTGGATCCTCTCTTAGGTCTAGATACAAAGGCAAACTTGGAGTTGTGGTTGGGGAGGAACATTGAGAAAAATGCTCAGGAAAGTTATCCAGAATCCAAGCACAAGGTAATGCTGGAGGAATTTGAAGACAGCAGTACACTGAAGGCAGACATGAAAACAGCTAATTGCAAACCCAGACTGACTTTTAACTAGATTGACTTAATCCTCCCTACCTCATCACTAATAGCATAGCAGAAAATAAGCATGCCCAATTCCAGACATAAATGCTACTTACTACAATGTCTAATACATTGTCATGTACACGATGAACATCAATCAAAAATTATAAAATTAAAAAAGACAGAAAATACTTCCAATAGAAAACAGCAATCAACAGAATTAGACACAGAAATGATATAGATATTGAAACTATCTGTAAAAGAACACAAAATAACTATGAACAACATGTAACTCTAATAAATTACCACAAAATTGGTAAGAACACAAATGCGTTCTCTTATAGTTCTGCATGTCAGATCCAAAATGTGTCTTTCTGGGCTAAAATCAAGGTATTGGCAGGATGATAGTGCTTTCTAGGGGCTCTCAGGGAAGAATAACTGTTCCTGCCTTTCCAACTTCTAGAGATTGACTTCATTCTTTTGCTCCATGCCTTCTTTCTATCATGGAAGCCAGGAATGACTAGGCTTATAGTGCTCCAACTCTTCTACCTCCCGCTTTCACACTGAAGAACCCTTACATTGGGCCCACCCAGATAATCCAGGATAATCTTCCTATTTTGAATTCAGTGGTTTAGCTGCCTTAATTCCATCTGCAAACTTAATTCCTATTAACTGTATAACAAATTTGAAGGCTCCAGAGATTAGGATAGGGATATCTTTAGAGGTCATCGTTTTGCCTACCACATAGGAAATAAAAAATATGTTAAGAGAGATGAAGAACACCTCTAACAACTTCATCAGTCAACATGACACAACTGAGGAATGAATCAGTGAACTTTAAAACTGTTTAATAGAAATTACTGAAACTGAGTGATATAACAGATTTTGGAGACTCAGAAGCAGGGGTATAGGACGGAGGTAAAGAATAAAAACTACATATTGGGTGCAATGTATAATAGTCAGGTGATAAGTACACTAAAATCTCAGAATTCAGCACTATAGAATTCATGCATATAACCAAAAACCACTTGTCCCCCCAAAGCTACTGAAATAAAAAAAGAAGTTACCCAAATTGAAACACAATGTAAAAAATAAAGTGGTTGGAGATGCAGAGCATCCACAAGCTGTGAAACATCACCCAAAGGTGTAACTTATATGTAATTACAATTCTAGAAGGCGAATAGAGAGAACACGGGCCAAAACAAATATATGAAGAGATAATAGCTGAGGATTTTTCAAATAAAATGAAAATATAAAAGCACGAATTCAAAAGTTTAGCAAACATCAAGCCAGATAAAACAAAGAAAAGAAAGAACAACACTGGGATACTTTATATTCAAATTGCTACATTTGCCAAAGCAGAAAGCATTACAAAAGAGTAAAGGTAAGAATTAGAGGAGATTTTTCATCAGAAATTATGCAACCTAGAAGACAATGGTGTGGCATCTTTAAATTACGGAAAGAAAAAAATAATTGTAATTCCAAAATTCTACAGTCACAAATTGTATTTTAAAATTAAGAATAAGGAAAAAATTTTCAGACAAGCAAAATCAAAGAAAATTCATCAATTAAACATGCATTACAAGACAAATTAATTTCTTGAAGCAGAAGGATAATACCAAAGTTTGATCTACAAAGAGATATTCCTACAAACGATAAAGGTATATGTAATTTTTTTCCTTCTTGTAAATAGCTATAAAAAATTATTGGCTGTCAGGCCAGGCACAGTGACCCACACCTGTAATCCCAGCACTTTAGGAAGCCAAGACAGGAGGCTCCCTTGAGACAAGGAATTCAAGATCTGTAATCTCTGCACTTTGGGAGACTAAGGTGGGCAGATCAGTTGAAGTCAGGAGTTCGAGACCAGCCTGGCCAACATGGTTAAACCCCATCTCTACTAAAAATACAAAAATTATCCGGGCCTGGTGGCACATGCCTGTAATCACAGCTACTTGGGAGGCTGAGGTGGAAGAATCACTTGAACCTGGGAGGCAGAGGTGGCAGTGAGCTGAGATTATGCCACTACACACCAGCCTGGGCAACAGAGTGAGACTGTCTCAAAAAAATAAATAAATAAAATCAGCCCAGCATGGTGGTACATGCCTGTCATTCTAGCTACCTGGGAGGCTGAAGTGAGAGGATTACTTTATCCCGGAAATTTGAGGCTGCAATGAGCTACGGGAGAGGCTTTTAAATCTGCACTCTATTTTTTAGTCTTCTTTCATAGACTATGAGCTCTTCCTCTGTTAATATTTGTATCTCAGCACCTAGTATAGTGTTTGGCTCATAGAACACATCTGATAGATTAATGAGCTGTGAAACTCCAAAATTTAACATCTTCAAGCTTTTCTCCTCATCTTACCATATGATATGTTCCTTCCAGAGTCCCTCACATTTTACCACATGCTTGTAGATTTTCTCCGTATCAAAGAATCATCATTTAGGGCTTGGTTCATAGAGTCATACTCTGTCATTACTCATTATTAAATATTTCCAAGAAGGAGATGACTAATGCAGATAAAATTTGATTTATCTTTCCACGAATAAAAGGGCATAAGCAATGGCAGAACAATCAACAAAATATTCTTTCAGATAATTCATAACACTAAAAGAAAGCATAAAAAGTAAAGTGTTTACATTTTGCATTGTAAAATATAACACGTGTTGAAAATATCCATTCACAAAGATGATTTATTGAATAAAGCTTTCCATGTAAATTCCATATCATTATTTACTGTAAAGAAGCAGTTACTTGTATAAAAAATTATTGTTAGGAATCTCATTATAGGAAAAAAATATCCTGACTCTGCTGCATCTAAGAACTATAACTCTTGCCGGGAATGTATATTAATCAGAATTCCCATAAGTTTTCAACTATTTAAAAAATATTTCTCAGATTGTTTGACTGTCTCAAAAAGGTTTGAGAAGCATCGTGAAGCCGTGGAAGGTGCCTTCAAAAGAATGGACCCGAGAACAAGTGAACAGATTGCAGATCTGTGCTGAGGACCTCGCAGAGATTTGAGTTCACTCGAGTTTATTAGTGGGGACATTTTGAACATTGATTAGTATATGCCTTAGAACACTTCTGTTGAAACAAATAAAACCCTATTAAAGTTCATTTACATCTACATGGGGATTTTATTGTGAGGATACCCTGTGTCTCTCGGAAACCAAGGCAAGAATGTCTCGCGAGTTCAGGAAAGTAGAAAATGGATGGACTCAGCTATTCTTCCTCCGTATCTCAATTCTACTTCTCTTTGCACCTGCTCCTTTTTCTCTCACTGTTCCCCAGTCTGTGCGGCCATTTGTAGCCCTAAGTATACTAAAGACAGCCCGAGTCACATAAAAAGACTGCTTTAGGTGTGATTACAGATGTCTGAATGTGGTGTGCAGTTCGCCTCAGTCTTAATGGGCTGCCCCCTCTTGGCAGAAGGCCTGCTAGTGAAGAGGGAGTGATGAGAGGGTAGCCACATTTTACAAAGTGACCCCGGGATAAGTGAGAGGGAAGGCTGACTGTGCTCTATCAATAAACTCTTAGCATGCGGCGGCACTATTCCCTAGCAGATGTGGAGTAATCTGTTCTGCAGTGTAGTGGATCGGGTTGACCATTCTCCGTGGAAGGGAGGAGTGAGAAGAGGTGGCGAAGCCTGCAGAGGTGGTAGAAAGAGCATCCGGGAGGCAGGAGTCTTTCCCTCAACTCCCTTTCCTCTTTTCATTTTCCCCCAAGAACATATCCAAATAAATAGTCCCAGAAAGGATGGCCCTGGAACTCCAAACCATTTATTTATTTTCAAAAGTTTAATCTAGGAGTAAGTACTATGGCACAGTGATCGAAATCAGACAGACCCAACTACAAATGTTTAATTTACCACTTAACCAATTATGTGAACAAAGGGCTCAACCTCTATCAGCTCCAGTTTCTGATGTGTACAGTGGGGACTGTCCAGGACTGAATGATATGATCTGTTTAAATCCCCTGCCTAGGGCCTGGTGCATGGCAAATGCTCCCACACAGCTTACTCTAATGAGCACTAGACTAGCAATTTAGGAAAATTGTGGCTTTTATTTCTCTGTGTATTGTTGTGTCCTATTAATTATGGTTTGGAAAATTGCTCACACTTACATTACTCCTAATTATATTAACAACTGAACCTGGATAATTATGCCAATAACTGAATGACCCATTTTGGATGACCTGTTATGTGAATTAGTAAATTGTGTGAACAAGAAGGAAGGCATCTACAATTGCTTTGTGTATCTGTTCTAAGGAATGGAGATGTTCAAACATTTGCAAGGAGCACTTATAGCCTCAAAGCTGAGTATACTGTGCTCGTGTTGGGGTGTGTGTGTGTGTTTTCCTGAGGACAATAGCTGTAGAGGCTTAGTTATTACATTTTAATGACTTGTAAGGTGAGACATAGGAGCTTTGTGAGCATAGTGTTGTGTTCACAGTTGCAAGGGCAAAGGAGAGAAGCTGGAGAGTGTTTTACTTCATTTAATGTGTAAATAATATTTTTTAAAGATTTGATTAAAACAGGAGTCCTCTCCAAACACAGAGGGCATCACCGTGGTTGCCAGCATGGAAGGGAAACTTTTCGTGTATGGAGAAAAAAACTCAAATGATGTCTGTATCTGTAGCTGATGTTACCCCTCTCAAAGTGGAGAAAAGGCATTGCCCTAGAAACTGCATTTCATGGATAAGAAGAAAGTGATTTTAAGGTTTTACGCAAGGAATGAAAGAGCAGTTTGGATTAGCCCAGGGCTGTGAGGCCACGAGGACAGGAAATGTTTTCATATCAGTTATGGGCACATGACCTTCCAGAAGAAAGCTAATGGCTTAGAATCTGAATTAGAAGAGCTTTCTTCAGTTTGGAGGCTGGACGGTTACTGGAAACAGAGCTTCTGCTTGGACAGTTATCTCCCAGATTTCAAAACAGATGTGGAAGGGGTTTCCATTATCAGTGTGGCAAATGCTTACACAGATGTCTTAGTTTCTACATCCTTTCCCCTAAACCACAGTCATAAAATAATGTCACTTTGAAGTTTCCGTTGGCATCTCACGAGCTTCCCACACTAATCCCTTAAAATACAGGCAGGGGGACTGACTTGTGTGCATCTCACTCAGGAGATAACGAGCAGAGAAACTGCTGACTTTTAAGCACAGCCTCCTTGAAAGGTCTTGATGAACCCTTGCTTTATATCAGTTTGTAAAAGGAGGAAAAACAAAGCAGTATTCATTAACTCCTGCCTTGTTTCTTTGAAATTTTGGGTGAATCTATTTTGTATGGACAAACTCAAAGAAAGACCAAATAGAATAGTGCCTTTCATTTTGTTCCCAAACTAAACCCAACTTTTGCTTGCTTTTAGAATAGTGTTATATATCAGGGATGGTTGGTGATGCTTCGCATGCCTCTGCCAAAATAAAATGCAAACCAATAAAGGTAACCAGAATATATTGCCCCCAAATATGCCTCTTTGGCATAAGAATTATTTTGAGCTGAAGGCAGTTAAGAAGCAGAAACCTCTGGAAAAGCTCTCTGCTCTCTTCCCGTGTGCCACAAACAGGACATAAATTTACAAAGTTATCCTTCTCTACCAGGAAGGACAAGAGTCAATCAGCAGAGATCATTCTAGACCCTGATTAGCCTGGAATCTGCACCAGAAGACTCTATATAACAAGCTTTACTAGCTAGCCCTTATGTTTCCTTCCTTTCTCATATATTTGCCTTCTGACAATTTAATACCTCTGGAGACTCAAGGCTGACAATTTAATACCTCTGGAGACTCAAGGCCTTTTTCCTTTGTCTTGTCCCTTCTCTTTGCTGTTCCTTTGCTAAAATATTATATAAGTCTAAGATATAACCAAACATTCAAGTCACTTATCCCCTGTTAACAAACGTTTGTTCTCTTGTCAGTCTGTCTTTTGCCAGTCTCATTTCATTTATGGGGCCCCAGCTGGACAACCTAAGATGGATAGAGAAATGGATTATTCCACCCTTATAGCTGCTTTTCACTTCTGACACGTTTTCTTCTAAGAATGAATGCAGTTTATAACAATCACTAGGTTAGAGGTTACTTCTCGAGGACACGCTGTTGCGTGAACTATGGCTGCTGGTTGTCTACCTATTGGAGCGAGTAAAGTTTTATTGGCATCTTGTATGGCTCTTTTCACACCACCTTGGTGAAGTCGAATAGTTGCAACAGAAACTACATAGCTCTTTAATGAAACGTTTGCCAACTTCTGCACAGCTGAGATAATTTTTTTAATTTCACATCCTTATAATATTATTAGAATTTTCAATTAACATTTGAATACCCATTGTGTCTATAGCTTTGTCCTTGGAACCTAAGTCAGATGAGTATCTATTGAGATAAATGACATCAAAACATCTCCTTAATAGCGTTTAGTCAACAGTGCCTCAGCACTTGCTATCACGCTACTTGATGAGTGACCACAGTAACAACATCACTTTACTTTTTAATTACACTAAATTAATTGCAATGATGTCTAATCTAGTACTAAAAAAGCTCAAACCACTCTCAGGTAGTGAAAAATATACCTTTTCTTTACTCTTTTTTTCTTAGCACCTTCTGTAAGTAAGTGTGTTATAAGTTTAATTGGTTTAATTATACCAAACAAAATCTATAAGGAATATGGTAAATGCAATTAAAATGTAATCAGTTCATGTAGAACAGATACAATCTGGGTTTCTTCCAGCCAAATAAGCTCACAATAATACACTTGACCTATTCAGGACATAAAAGAGTTTCTATATAATGTGGGTGATTATATTCTCAGTTTGATATACATAAATGTGAAAATAGGAAATAGTGTGCTGATTAAATCATTCAATTCAACTTGCCTTTGTAGCTCAGGGAAATCATTAAAAATGGAGCTGGCTGTTGAATAATGACATATATTTGGCACTCTCAGGGGACTTAAATTTTTTTCACATTATTGCATGCTTTGGTGAAGCTTATTAACTTATCTATGCAGCAAGCAATTTTAAATATATTTCTTTCTAAAAGATTAAATTAAGATTTCACCTGCCTATTTATTTACATACTGATGATCGTAGAGTCAAACTATATTTTTGATTTTGCCAATAAGTTGAATGGTGTTATTTGTTAAACTTTAGATTATATAAATCAATGAAGCATGTATCCAAAGTACAAAATATATCATTGGAAAGCACAGTTATAGATTCCTTAGCATTTTTCTAAGCATCAGTTGAGTGAGTATTAGACATCTATTTTAAAAATAGAGGTCACATTAAGGCAGATATCAGAATAGTTGAGATAAAATTATGTTTTGACCTGGGCTAAATTGCTGTTGCTGATTATGATGGTAATGTTTTAAATTATTTCTCTTTATTGAGTTTTACAAAATAATTTATAAAAGTAACATATGAGTGGAAACAATTAAAAATACAAAGAGATAGGTGAATAGATTGATTCCTTCTTACTACTAATTCTACCACCATGAGGGGATAGCAGTTTCTTCCATAGCTTTTGCTAAAGCTAGTAATTAAAAGGATCCGTAGACTCCTGAGGTTCCCTGAGACCATCTCCAAAGCACATAAAGTCAAAACTGTTTGTACAACAATATTGAGATATTAGTTGTTGTGCTGACATTTGCAAATGATGATACAAAAGGAATGAGTAAAACAGCTGGGGGCTTAGCACAAATCAAGGCAATGTCAGCAATCTGAATGAGTAGTCATTGTATTCTTCATAGCAATTGTAGTGGGGAAAGATGCCAGTTTCACTTAAGAATATCCTCACTGAAGCAATAAAAAGTGTTAATTTTATTAAAATCGACCCTTGGGTACACGTCTTTTTTAATATCCCGTTTGATAGAATGTGAAGTACATAAAGGATTTCTGGTACCTACCAAAGTGGGATGGTTGTCTCCAGGAAAATCATGTGTCATTGTTACATTTGCAAACGGACTGCTTCTTTCATTTAATGTCGTTTTTACTTGAGAAACTGACAAACTGATTATTTTGACTTAAGAGTTTGGCAGGTATTTTGTCAAAAAAAAATAAGTAAAGAGAACCTGTCACATACAGGAAAACAACTGACATTTGTTGCTAATGATAAAATTCAAGCGTTCATGTGAAAATTCAAATTTTGGAAAATCATATCCACCATTCTGAGACCAACAACTTCCCATCATTTAAAGACTTCCTTGATAAGGTTGTGGTGATATGAATGAATGTGATCTCTTTGATACTGGATTATGAAATCTGGAAACTTTTAGAAGATCTGCATAACTCAGTAAACCAATAATTTCCAAATCACCATTGCATGATGTTGCAAAATTATCCTCAGGTAAATTGTCCTTTGAAAATGTGAGAGCAATGGGTTTTAACGTAACAGAGTATAATAAAAAAACATTGCTATGAGGTGATTTAAGAAAAGTTTGAAGAACATATATCATGAAAAGAATTAACAAAGAATTGAGCAAATAGATTTATTTTAAATAAATTATTTTAAAATGTGATGTTCATCATTAAAAAATGACTTCAAGAAAGTAAGATAATGGTATGAGAATGAAAAGTAAACCAGCAGAAATAAGAAAATAATAGATGCAAGATACATTAAATTATTATAGAAGTAAGAGCTGCTGTAGAAGAAAAAATATATAATGAATGTGTCAAGAATACAGTAAAGTGAGAAGTAGTTGATTTGAAATGGAAATGAACGTAAATATAATTTTCAATAAGGTGATTGAACATTAAGAAGACAAGTTTACAAGTAATACATAGAAGTATCGTGAATGTAAAAGTAGGGAACTTTTCTGGTACAAAAAGAGAAAAATCTGTATAAATTTGTATAATCAGTACTGGGGAGGGAATGACGCAAAAAAAATTCACACCAATATAATCTAGAAAAGTTCTGAACTCCATTAATCAAGAATTATATGAATCACTGTACAAAAATGGCTCATAAACAAAGAGATTTGAGAAATTTACAGCAACCAAATTATATTTAAAAATAAAAGGCAACATTTAAAATTCAGAGTGTACTATACCTATGAGCAATTTTGGAAAATATAATCTTGAATATGATATTCAGCCAAAGAAAACATGAAATACAAATTATAATCTTTCTTTAAGAAATATCATAAAAGGGACTGATATTGAAAATTGAATGCATTAAAAAACAAAACAAAAAGACTAAACAAAAGCCAGACAGCATTCACGATCAGTGATTAGAGGAAAATGCAGTGTGCACATTTCCTCTTCTTACCCCATTTTAGATCAATACTTATTGAACAAACTGGATTCATATGGCTACAATAACATGATAACGTCAAGCTTTTAATTTATCACCTTAGCTTCTGAGAGCTCTCTCAGAGGCTAATGATCTCTTTTATTTCAGTAATACGTAAGTTCTTTTAGTCAGTGCCTATTTAGTCTATTATCCACTTTAAATTCAAGTAGAATTACATTTAAAATGTTATTTTAAGAATCATGTATATTATGTGTAATTTTTGTAAAAGTATTTCATCTATCAAGCCTTCAACTGTATGTAAGCTTAGAGCTATATCTGTAATCAAGTTCACTAGATATTGGCAATTTCATTTTCTGAGTGAAATGATTTAGAAAGATATTTCCTTTTCTTTTCTATTTTAACTTAACTCTTCTATGT
>NW_016804646.1:2579355-2603761 GCF_001698545.2 Rhinopithecus bieti
TAGATATTGGCAATTTCATTTTCTGAGTGAAATGATTTAGAAAGATATTTCCTTTTCTTTTTCTATTTTTAACTTAACTCTTCTATGTTGGCTGAGTTATTTTCATAATTGTTTTATTAAAAGTTAATACTCTTTTCAAAAAGAAATTTATTTCCTGGGAAGAAAGCTCTTATAAACTTCTTTATTATTTAGCATGCCTCTATAGAGAAGAAAAACATACACATCTTTACCCATTTCTAGGTTCATGACCTAGACCCCTATAGCAAAAATACAGATTAACAAGAGAAAAGCATAACAAATCTGTTTAATAAAAGTTTTATGCCAGGCACGGTGGCTCAAGCCTGTAATCACAGCACTTTGGAAGGCCGAGACGGGCGGATCACGAGGTCAGGAGATCGAGACTATTCCGGCTAAGATGGTGAAACCCCGTCTCTACCAAAAAATACAAAAAAAACACTAGCAGGGCGAGGTGGCGGGCGCCTGTAGTCCCAGCTACTTGGGAGGCTGAGACAGGAGAATGGTGTAAACCCGGGAGGCAGAGCTTGCAGGGGCGGAAACCCGGCCCCTGCCCCCCACCCGGGGTGAAAGGGAAAACCCCCCCCTAAAAAAAAAAAAAAAAAAAAAAGTTTTATGTGGCAAGGGATCTTTCAGATATGAAGACCAGGGAAACACCTTATGTCTGTGAACAGTCATGCAGAAGTTTGGCTGACTGCCAAAGAGCAGACTCTGAAAGCAATAAACTTGGGGGGGTGGGCTTAGAGGACCAGTTTGTTCAGATTCTTCTTGGCATCTCTTCTCTGAGTCTTCATTCCTTTCCTCCATGTATAGAGAGCACAAGGGTCTTAGGACCTACTATCATGGAAGGTAGATCAGATCATTCTTTTATGGCCTGCTTCAGAGGAGAAAGGCCAGAAGGTAACCTCTGTGTTTACATGATGTCGTCTATTTCCTTCTTAAAATACTCAGAATGCCAAGATGCCATACAGTGGCATTTCCTGCACCTCATCACCCTACTCACAGTACATTCTTTTATTGAATTGTAGTGAAGTTTCACGATATCATTTCCCTGTTTATAACCTCAGTGAAGAAGAGGACTAAGTAGTCAGCATCATCTGGAAGATTCTTTGTGGGCAGCTTTGCCATTGCAGATTGCTTAATGTTTTAATCATGGCTTTGATAACAACTTTTATCAGTATGATATGGTATGACATTATATTTCGCTGGATATGACTTATTATATGACAGATGTTGTCCTTAACTTTTCAAATAGAGAAACTCATTTAAACTTCTCAGAATCCATATAATATAGGTACTTCCACCATTTCCACACTTGGATGAAGAACTAAGACAGGATAATATTAGAAGGCAATGCAGATGGAGCACCAATACAGGTCACATCGTATGGCCAGAAAAATAACAAATCAGGCATTTGAACCAAGACCACGGATGATAGAAGCCAAGATGTAATCACTTTGTTATTCTGCATTATCTTATGAAGTATCTTTCCAGTTGTTTTGGAATTTCTTGTTTGATAATGAACTATGTTGTTCCAGAAGTCAGCATCTTTAGGTCAAGTTGGCTTTACCTCTGGGAACTTACACTTAGATCCAGAGACACAGACTGAGTTTCGCTTCCGTGGACTGGCACATGGCAGTGAGTTGCTCTCAAGGCCAGTATTTCTCCACTAGAGCTGCCATGACTCCTGTTAATATGATGCGAGCCTCCAGAATCAATTAATATTTAGCCACTTTGAAATAAGCTAGCACCCCAATGCACAGGAAATGTATGTGCTGGCATCTGTATGATGATCTTTTATGTTCTCAAAGATGCCAAATATGTCCTTGATTCAGCCAGTCATCAGCTCTCAAAAAGCATTCATTAATTACCTACTTTTCCTGGAGTGTTTCTAGAATCTAGGGAAAAAGTGCTGAATGACACAGGAACAGCTACTCATGAGCTCACATTCTACCCACATCATTTCTTGTAGATACCATTTTTCTCTCACGTTAATCTATGTGATCTTAACAAATGGTGGCTAGATTATAAAATCCATCAGTGTGGACCATGGACCTTAAATAGTGGGCATGGAATATGTCTAAAAAGGTGCCTATATGCATGGAGTATGTATGTCTAACATGTGCAGACATACATGGGAAAGCTAGGACAGCTGGTCATCCCAGCAAGCATTTGTAGCCTTGTATCAGTCAGCTACTGGCTATGGGCAGCCAACCCGCTCCCCACCCCAAGAATGGGGCATACCACTTCCTGGAAGAAGCAGATCCCATTAGTTAAGGGTAATTCTCAGGACAGAGGTTATAACTGTGAGTCAACAGCAGCCAACACCCACAGCAGCTGGAAGACGGGTGCCTTGGCCCCATGAGTGGAATTTGGCCAGGGCAAACTCCCAAGAGGGAAAGTAATTTCAGCATCATTATTTTCTTTGTTTCTTAGATGAGAAAGTTGAGATGTAAACAAAAAGACTGTCATTTGCTAAAAAGCACAGTTTTGGCCTTCTGTGGTTGTCAATATCGGCCCAATCTTCCTTGGAGAGTCTGTTAAAAAGCAGTATCAGTATTTCCAGTGGTAAATGATGGAGATGTAGACAAAGGTAGAGACTGTAGAGATGGAGAAAAGTTAACTGTTAAGAGGTATCTTTTGTTGGGAAAATTAACTGTTTAGAAAAAAAAAGTGCAGTTCACTGCCAGCACTCATTTAATTTTACATAAACATACTCATTGAGGATGAAGCAAATCTGATTGATTGATTTTTTTTTTTTTTTTTTTTTTTTTTGAGACAGAGTCTCACTCTGTTGCACAGGCTGGAGCACAATGGTGCAATCTCACTCACTGCAACTCTGCCTCCTGGGTTCAAGCTATTCTCCAGCCTCAGCCTCCCAAGTAGCTGGGACTACAGGCATCCACCACCACGCCCGGCTAATTTTGTATTTTTAGTAGAAACAGGGTTTTGCCATGCTGGCCAGGCTGGTCTTGACCTCCTGACCTCTAGTAATCCACCCACCTCAGCTTCCCAAAGTGCTGGGATTGCAGGCGTGAAACACTGCACCCGGCCCTGATGGATTTTCAGTGTGAAAGTAAAATATAAAAACTGTTTTTGGAGTTATTTCTAAAGAGAACTAACATCAGAATCACCTGAATCATCAGAATTGTCTATTTCAGAAAAAAATAAATTCATCAAATGAATCTTTGGCCAACAACTGAGAACCATGTTAACATCTTGCATAGGAATGCCACGTTTTCTAGGATTTAACATTTTCGGCAATCAAGAATGACTATATTTTGTAAATGGAAGTACTACTACTAAAACTAGAATGGTGTAAATAGAATGATATCTTTTGTTTCCAAAGTCAATATACTAAAGCAATGCAAAAATAATAATAAAAGCAAGATATTTCGTGGCAAAGTTATCTTGGGGTAAATGTGGCAGCTGCAAGCACTGCCAGCAAGTATTCTCGCAGCAGACAGGAAAAGGGTTAACATCACCATTGATTGCTGTAGATGCTACGTTGGTTCCCTGCTTGAATTTCTCTCATAGAGCCAAGACCCATCTTCCAGCTGCTGTTGGCTTTTTCTGCTAATGACTCACAGCTGTAACCCCTATCCTGAGAATTGCCCTTAACTGATGGCATCTGCTTCTCCCAGGAAGTGATATGCCCCATCCTTGGATAGGTGGTTGCCCATAGTCAATAGCTGAGTGGTACAGGGGTACAAATGTGTGCTGGGGTGACCAATTATTCCAGCTTTCTCAGGACTGGAAAGTTTTCTGCAACATGGAAATTTCAGGATTAATACCCAGAAAGGACTGGGAAAACCAGGATGGTTGGCCACCCTACCTTTGGCTGCACGGAGAACAATCCTGAACTGAGATTTATATTCATAGCTCACTCCTAGATCAGACCAATGACAAGCTTGACCTAAGAGCGCAACCTTACTCAGCTTTTTCCCTCTTTCCGATCCTGCTTCACCCCCACCCTTAAAGATTCCCTCAGTAAAGCATGTGCACTTGAATCCCTGTCTCTAGTTCTGTTTCTAGGTAACTCAACCTAAGACATTGAATAATTAGATATGGAGGGAGAAGAAAAAGGAAACATACTGATTAACTTGTTTTTCTGTCCTAGCAAACTGGGTTATGGGAGCACCTTTGAAGAGGATGGAGGGGAGCCATGTTCGGAGGTACCATTGACTCATTTAAGAAGAATAAAACTATGAGAATGCTATCAGGCAGTCCAGAGTCACTGGGAACACTGGAAAATCAGGTTTATGGCCATCCAGCCAGACATAATGCCCAGACACACCAAAGGGTTGGTCTGATGAGGACATATTGCCAATACTGGCAAGCAGCTTGTAACACTCATATATTTAGATGTTCATGTATGCTGCACCTAGCATCACCAACGTTACCTTCCAAGACAATTAATATTGATTCATCATCTACTCCTTGTAGGGAAAGTTGGTCAGAGTTATACCAACTCTGTCTTTAAAGTTTGAGGTAAGTTCATCCACTTGACAGACCCTAAGCTATGTAGTCATACCTTAGTTGCAAGGGAAGCTGAAAGAACAGGGTCACAATAAAGAAGGTGGGAAATTCTTCAAACAGGAAAGTGATTATAGTAACATAATAAGATAGCAAATAGCAATTACAGAAGAGGAGGTACAGTTTGGGCTGAGAATAAATAAAAAATACCACCACGGTCATGCAGTGGTAAGGTGAAGTAGAAAATAGGTGTTCTATTTGGATCATGTTGATGAAGGGTTAGGAACAGATGGTCTCCAGAGAAGGCTGATTCCTCCCATTCTTGCATATGCCTGCTACTTCCATCAAAGAAGTCCACTTCTTGTCTTAGACTAACCTGTTGACTAGTTTTGATCCATGTAAAGTGATTAGTCCATAAGAGTCCTGGAAACATATTTGTTTTTTTGGAAACCAGCCACCACGGTATAAAGCTGAGGCTAGACATCTGAAAAGTGAGACCACTTGGAAAAGAGAAAAGCAACATAGAAGAGAATCAGGCTTCCCCAGCCAACAGTCCGTGCCACAACCCAGACACCTAGGGAGGTTCTCTTTAATGCTCCAGCCCAAACCAAGCTTCCAGCCACTACAGCGGCCTCAAACAACCACTATACTGAAAGATTCACCCACAGAATCATGAGAAATAATAAAATATTATTGTTTTAAGCCACTAAGCTTTGAGACAGTTTATTTTGTGCTAATAGATACCTGAAACAAAAATTGCTACCAGAAATGGGGTATTTCCATAACAAAATTTTAAGACAAGTGACATTGGCCTTGGGACAGGGAACAAGGTAGGTCAGATGGCTTGTATCTTCCAACTTTATACTTGTTTATTTGCTTTTCAAAGTAGTTTTGCCATTCTACTTTATTGGTATTTCTATAAAACTGTAGAATCTGCTTGTGCATTTCTACAAAATTTTCTGTGGATATTTGATTGAAATTGCATAGCATCTATAGTTCAAATTGGGAAAAAAAATGGCATCCTAACAATATGGTCTCCTGACATAAGGAAAAAGAAAACACAAACACACACACACATACACACACTATTTTGTGGTGTGTTTTGTAATTTTTTCCAATAATATCTTATCGTTTCCAGTGTATACATTCTTTTAAAACTTTTGTCGGATTTATTCCTAAAGTAGTTCATATTTTTTCATGCTATTATAAATGGCATTTTAAATTTTATACCAAGTTTGGTATTGCTAGTATAAAGAATAGCAATTAGTTTCCAGTATAATAATCTTGTTTCACGTTCGCAACTTTTGCAAAATCACTTATTAGTCTAGAGATTTTTATAGTTTTTTTTTTTCAGTTTATCTAGATGTCACATAAATAAAATTGTACATAAATAAATAGGATTTTACTTCTTTCTCTCATTTTTGGTAACACTGGATAGAATTGGTCACACTTTTTTTTCATGGTTTTTTTTTTTAATTTTTCTTGCATGGTCATGTTGGCTAGAACTGCCAGTATAGGTTGACTAGAAATGGCAAGAACAGACATGCTTATCTTGTTCCTGTCTTAAGGGGTAAAATAGTCTGCTAGGACTGCCATAACAAAATACCACAAACTGGGTAGCATAAATAACAGAAACTCATTTCTCACAGTTTTGGAGGCCAAAAGTCCAAGATAGAGGCTTGATTTCCCCTGAGGCCTCTTGCCTCAGCGTGCAGACAGCCATCTTCTCACTGCATCCTCATGTAGTCTTTTCTTTGTCTGCATGCATCCCTGGCGTCCCTTCCACGTCCTAACCTCCTCGTCTTGTAAGGACGCCAGTCCAGCTGGATTAGGGCACAGCTTAACAGCCTCTTTTTAACTTGATTACCTCTTTAAAGGCCCTACGTCAAAATACAGCCACATTTTGAGCTACTGGGGATTAGAGCGGGAGAACACAGTTCAGTCCATAACAGAAGAAAAGCTTTTGCTCTTTTAATATTAAATAGAATGCTATAGATGCCTTCTATCCGTTCGAGTAAATTCTCTTTTATTTTATTTAAGAATTTTATCAGCAATGAATGCTTGATTTGGGAAAAGCATTTTCTCCATCTATTGTAGGAATCATGATTTTTCTGTTACAGTTTATTAATATGGTGATAATGGCAGGATTTGATTATGTTCCCCAAGATTCCCCCTGCCTCCCCAGGATATAGGCCCTGCATAATCTGTAGAACTGGGAATATGGTGGGCGTGATGGATTTTACTGCCCTGATTAGGACATTTTATGTGGCACTTTTGACTTTAAGAAAGAGAGGGCTGGGGCCAGGCACGGTGGCTCACGCCTGTAATCCCAGCACTTTGGGAGGCCCAGACGGGCGGATCACGAGGTCAGGAGATCAAGACCACCCAGGCTAACATGGTGAAACCCCGTCTCTACTAAAAAATACAAAAAACTAGCCGGGTGACGTGGCGGGCGCCTGTAGTCCCAGCTACTCGGGAGGCTGAGGCAAGAGAGTGGCGTGAACCCGGGAGGCGGAGCTTGCAGTGAGCCAAGATTGCGCCACTGAACTCCAGCCTGGGTGACAGAGCAAGACTCTGTCTCAAAAAAAAAAAAAAAAAAAAAAAAAGGAAAGAGAGGGCTGGGCATGGTGACTCATGCCTGTAATCCTGTAATCCCAGCACTTTGGGAGGCCAAGGTGGGCCAATCAAGAGGTCAGGGGACTGAGACCATCCTGGCCAGCATGGTGAAACCCCGTCTCTACTAAAATTACAAAAATTAGCTGGGCTTTGTTGTGCATGCCTGTAATCCCAGCTACTTGGGAGGCTGAAGCAGCAGAATCGCTTGAACCCGGGAAGGGGAGGTTGCAGTAAGCCAAGATCACACCACTGCTCTCCAGCCTGGTGACAGAGTGAGACTCCATCTCACACACACAAAAAAAGAGAGATTATCACATGAGCTCATTAAAAGCAGAGAGTTTCTTCCAACTAATTGCAGAAGAGCAAATCAGAGATTTGAAGCATGAGAAAGATTTCATGCACTGTTGCTGGCTCGAAGATAGAAGGAGCCACATATTAAGAAGTATGAATCACCTCTAGAAGCTGATGGCAGCCCCGCAATTGATAGAGTAAAATGGGGACCTCTGACCTACAGCCACAACACACTGAATTCTGCTGATGAAAATGAACATGAAAGCAGATTTTTCCCCAGACCCTCCAAAAAAACACTCAAACCACCCAACACCTTTATTTCATCCTTGTAATATACTGACCAAGGGACTCAGCTACATCACACTGAACTTCTGACCTACAGAATATATACTAATAAATGGGTGTTGCTTTAAATGGCTATATGTGTGGTAATGTGTTATGCAACATTAGAAAACTGATACATATGGTGAAATTAAATTGGTTGATTTTGGAATGGTAAAGCATCCTTGCATTCTGGAATGAATCCCACTTGGTGATAATATGTCATTCTTTCTAAATATTGCATGACTCATTTCACCAAAATGCTGTTCAAACGTTTACATCATATGTTCATAAGAAAGACGGGTCTGTATTTTTCTTCTTTCGTAATATTTTGTCCTAGTTTTCATATTAGGACACTGCAGGTTGCACAGAATAAGTTGAAAATATTCTTTCCTCATTGATTTTCTGGAAAAATGTATGCAGATTTAGTATTATTTCTTCTTTAAATATTTGATTGAATTTACCCTTGAAGCCATCTGTGCCTGTAAGTTTCCTTGGGAAAGTGGTTTTAACTACAAATTTAATTTCTTCAATATATATAGCTATCTGAACAATTTATTTCTTAAGGGGTGAAATTGGGTAATGTATGTACTTGAAGGAATTTATTACATCCAAATTTTCAAATTTATTGAAATAAATGTGTTTATTATATTTTATTATCCATTTAGTATTTTTAGAATCTCTCTTATTCCTGGTATTGGCAATTTGTGCCTTCTCTTTTTTTTCTCATGACCACTCTGGCTAGAGGTTTATCAATTGTATTAATTTTCTCAAAGAAGCACCTTTAGGTTTCATTGATTTTCTCTATTATGTTTCTGTTTGGTATTTCATTTATCATTGCTGTTATCTTTATTATTTCCTTTCCTCTGCTTATGTTGTATTTAATCCGCCCTTTTTTCTAGTTTTTGAGGGTGGAAGCTGAAGTTATTGATCTGACACTACTTTTTTTCTAATATAGGTATCTCATGCTATAACTTTTAGCATAAGCCCAGCTTTACTGGAATGCCACAAATTTTCTTATACCATGTTTATATTTTCATTCAATATAAACTATTTTTTATTTCTTTTTTGATTTCTTCTTAGATCATAAGTCATTTAAAAGTGTATTTTTAAATTTCCAAATATTTGATCATTTTTGAGGGATTCCTTGGTGATTTATTTCTAATTTAACTCCATTGCACTCAGAGAAAATAATCTGTATCACTTGAATTCTTTTAAATTGTATTGTAATCTGATGTATGGCCAAGAATATTATATATCTTGGTGAACAAGCACTTGAAAAAAAAGTGTGTTCTACTGTTTTTCAGTTGAGTTCTATAAATATTAATTATCAATTATTAGGTTGATAGTATTGTTCATTTCTTCTGTATTCTTTCTGATGTTTTGTCTACATGTTCTATCAATTATTGAGAGATATACTGAAGTCCCTAAATAGAATCATCAATTTGAACATTTCCCTCACAGTTCTACCATATTTTTCTTCATGTATTTTGAAGATGCAAAAGTAGATTAAACAGAGGCTAAGAAGTTTCGGATTGTTACGTATTCTTAATGAATTGATCCTTATATCATTTTGAAATACTTCTTTCTCATTGGTAATTTTTTGTTATTAAATATTTTTCTGGTGTTAATGTCATCTCTCAAGTTTTACTTTGCTTAGTGATAGTATTACCATGATTTTTTTTTTTTTTTTTTGTCTTTTATGTGTAACTTTGTGGCTCAAATTTTGAAATTTTTACCACTATTAATTCTTTAAATAATTTTTCTGTCTCCTTTGCCTTTGAAGAGTCAAATTTCACTTACATATTTTCTTCAAAATTGTCCCACAGCTCACTGATGCTTTGCATATATTTTGAAAATTATTTTTCATCTAATCTCCAGTTAATCTCATTCAGTGTGTTTTTCACCTTACACATTGTAGTTTTATTTCTGGAGCTTCAGTTTTGATCTTTGTTGTATCTACTATGTCTCTAACTTTTTGAACATATGAAATATAACTCTAAGAATTGTTTTCTTCTTTTGGATCTTGCCTTTAAGATTTGTTTAGTAAGAGCACAGCAAAGTTTACTCTAGGGCTAGTCACATCCCTCTTCTAACACAAGACCCTAGCACTTTCTTTACTCAAGCCATGTAAATGATGAATTTTCCATGGCAGGTGGAAAGAGGCACTATTCCCAACCTTGTGTGAGCACCAGTTACTATTTCCACTAATCCTTTTACAGATTTTTATTGGGCCTTGAGCAGTTTTATCCCACACATGTGCTGATTCCTTCTCTGTACAACCCTTTTCTTTCCTGTATCTTGTTCTGAAAACTGTAGCCTTCTTGGTCTCTCTGGATCCTGGTTCCCTCTCCTTGATGTAGGAAGTTTACTGGGTTCTGTGTGGCTCCCTTCCCTGCATCATGCCATAGAAACTTTTTGTAATCTGGGGCAAGTATAGAGCTTTCTTTAGTGGACTTTAAATAATGTCATTAGCTCCACAGGCTACCAGGTCCACATCTAAATGGAAGAAAGAACTTCAGAAAAAGTTTCAAGTCAGTATCCTCCACTCTTTCCACAGTAATCCCATTCCAAGTTCCTAACAACTCACATGATAAATGTAAGGAGACAGCAGTAAGTGAACAAGTAGATTTCAGTTGAGATACTTTTAACAGGAAAGATTTGAGCCCTAGTTCTTTGTCTGAATTCCTTATAATGCCATTTTAATTCCAAGTGGCCCATAGAGAGCTCTGCATTCTCCATATCAAACCTTTAAAATCTTAAATCTATACAGCAGATGGGAAAACAGGAATTCTTCATCAATTCCACCTGCGTCTTGTTTACAGAGGAGCCATACTTATGACTAAGGGACCATTTCTTAGGGATTTAACAGAGATGTTGTAAGTGAATTTCCAGGAAATGAAAGTAAAGTAAAAACAGCACAGAGCAGATGTCTGGCCATTCAAAGCCATTCTGCCTTAATTGTCAACAGAGAGAAAGGTTGTCTGCGTTTTTAGATTTTCTGTAATGACTATCAAGTATAACTGTTCTTCAAATAATGCCTAAGAGAAATGCATAGAAAAAATCAATATTTATTCTGCATTTGTTGTTTAACTGAGTAAATAACTTTGATTGGGAGTGGATCAAGTCATATCTGTTTTATAAAAACCATGATGTTGCCCAGTTTTCTAGATACAATTTGTATAGAGTAAGAAAACAAAATGTTGTCTTTAACTAAATGTGTAGAAAAAACTAAACTTTCCCTAGTTGCAAGGATTATAAAATCATGGGAGACATCATCAAGGTTGGTGGTGCAATTGCTTTTCCTAGAGAGCACATTGAAAATAGTCACCCAAGTACTCTGAACAATTAAGGTGCAGGTGCAGCCACACCTGCAGAGAAGAGTGAATACAGGGATCCTAAAGAGAGTGTCCTTAAAGGGGCAGCAGTAGGTCTTTGATGTTGAACTGAACTTTCCTACTATTGGTGTGCTTTATACAAAAAAGAAAACCCATTTGAATAATTCAAGAGAAATCAATATATCTACAGCTAATCAACAAAGGAAGATCTGAACGACTAAGCCAACTTTTGGTTACAAACAAGAGAGAAAATAAGGCACAGCCAGTCTATTGGAAAGTATAATCTACAGTAGAAAGACCACTTGCTGAACCAAAAAAGACCCTGATAATTGCTCATACAAGTATATTTTCAGCAAGGGCTCTTAAGTAAAGCAAAGGAACAACTTGCAGGTGACAATGTGTTAAAGGATGACTCAACACTGTCCTTTAAAATATAGCAGCAGTAGTTTACTACATTTAAAATCCACAGGTAGCCTGGTACAACTTGAATGTCCAATGAAACTGCATTTTCAGTTAGGAAAAAAACATTTACAATGCAAAGGAGACCTCTCTGGTGACCCAGAGGAGCTGCCAGTGTTCCCTGGATTAGGGCAATTAACCAAAATAGCATTGCTAAATTTGCTACATATTTTAACTAAGTTAGAAAGTAGAATACACATTTTGGCTTAATGGAGTTAGGGAGCAGACTGTGTATGTGAACAAGTTCAATTGTATCACTTACCCTCTATAGAAAGCATTATCAGTGAGGGAGGTATAAAATAATTGAGGAGCAAGCTTATGAGGCTCTGGTATAAGCTATGTTGGGTTTCAGGCTGGTGGACTTTCCAGAGACTAATGTTTCATGCTGAAGTGCTCCAGGCAGTTTGGAATGAAAGGAGTATTTTAGAAATAAAACACAATTATCACAGTATGAGATGCTTAACTGAGACAAAATTATCTTTTTCTATCAAATGTTTCCAACTTGAACTCAACAACTGGTTTGAAATTTTAAATTTTAAAAGTTGTTTTTCATGGTCAATACAATCATAAAATTGGAATATTGGAACAAGAAAAAACACAGACACCATTTATTTCAAGACTTCATTTTTATGGATGGAGAAACCAAAGCACTGAAGGTTTAATAAGCTATCACAAGAAGACACAACTGTTAGTGCTGAATACACTTTTTGGCTGGTGCTGGCTGCTGAGCCACAACCACCTACCTGATGAGGTTAAGGGGAGAGGTGCAGTGGTGTGTGAGGACATTACAGTAGAGGTACTTCTATTAGGAGAATTTGGAGGTCTAGATCTGTGTGCAAATACAATCTCTAGTTGGCTCATTAGGGAACTCTTGGTTCTAAAGGCCAAACCTTTAATGTCCTAAGGGACTTGCCTGAAATAATATAAAGTCCTGACATCTGTGTTTGGGTAATATTCTAGGACAGAGTTTGGCAAACTTTTTCTGAAAGGGCCTGATAGGAAGGATGTTAGCTACTATGGGCCACATCATCTCATAATAATTACCCGACTGCCATTACAACAGGTAAGGAGCCACAGACAAAACCTAAACAGATGAGCATGGCTGTGCTTCCACAGAATTTTGTGGATGGACTCTGAAATTTGAATTTTATATCATTTTCATGTGTGATACATTATTCACCATTTAATTTTGCATTAACCATTAGCAAATGCAAAAATCATGCTTAGCTTGTGGGCTATACAAAGATAGATAGAAGTCAGAATTTGGGCCAAAGGCTGTAGTTTGCTGACCCCTACTCCAGGAGTTAGTGGCAGGCATGTTGAAAAAAACCAAGAAGGATGATGATTCAAAATCAGATTAGAAGAGAGCCTAAAAAGAACACTCTCACGCACTGGACATGGCCTTCACTGTCTTTCAGGAAGCTAGGGTCTGGAGGAGAGATGAAGCAGAAGTAGTCCCATATTCCCTCGGAAGGATTTTTATGCTCTACAAGTAGAGTGGCAAACACTGAGCAGAACACTCATTGTGGCTCTTTCCCAGGAACAAAACCTAGAAGGGCCTTCCTGGAAGCATCCAAACAACTGTTTCTGACACAGAACAGCTGAGCTCTCAGCTAAACCCCACCCTTCAGCCTGCAACCATAGCCCTAAGCGAAAAGAACTGACCCCATCTTTCCATCCAAATGTGGCCTTTCTGGCCTGCCACACCCCTATCCTGTGCCCATAAAAAGACTTCAGCTGGCAAAGTAACACAAGCAGCTGAGCATTGGGGATAAAAGCATCTGAATGTCAGGAATACAAGGAGCTGAGTGGTGGGAATAGAAGCGGCTGAGCATCAGAGACAATGGATAGATGCGGCCAACTTTAGATGGTGCAGCTTTGGGGAAAGATCGCCTTCTTCCCACACCATACCCTTTCCAACTCCCTTCTCACTGAGAACCACTTCCACTGCCCAATAAAATCCTCTGCATACACTACACTTCAATCCATTCATGTGACCTGATCCTTCCTGGACACTAGACAAGAACCCAGGTGCCAAGAGGACAGGGGCTTGGACCCTGCTGCAGGACCCACAAAGAGCCTGCTTCCACCAGAGAGGAGTGACCAGCTGGTTCTAGAATTCATTTCCTCCAGTTCACACACCTGCTTACTCGCATGCTCCCTCTTACAAGGAGAGGCCAGCAGTAGGCTGAGTGAAATGAGTCACTCCAGTTCCTGCCCACAAAGGGGGTTAAGGTCAAGGAAACAATCCTGTCTCATCTCCAAAAGACTTGTGGCATTACCAAGTGGGAGCCAGGAGCAGGGAAATAACTGGTTGATTAGATTTTCTTGCCTTTTCCATATCAAGATGGAGAAGGGGTGCAAGGTGACATTTAGAACTACACTGGTGGGAATAGAGACTGAGTGGAGAAGGAAACAATTTTGAATCTCCAAAACATCCAGCTCTGGGAGGCAGATGGATGTCCACGTTGATTTTCAGGCTAGGAGCTTGGAGAGATGTTAGAACATTCACAGTGGAATTGATACAATCTTGCAATTATACCTCATGAGATAAAATACGTTTATATGCAATTAAAAAGAAGAGATTAATTAGTGCAAGCTCTTAATATTTAAGAATTCTGACTCCTTTTGAGTTAGAAATTTTATGATTCGCCATATGAGAGATTGGGGGGAGTGAAAATGGGGAGGCAGGTGTTACAAAACGTTGAATTAAATGTTCTCAATTCAATTTCCTTCCTAACTCGAAAATTTCTGAAGTGCTACACAATCTAATAGGACTTTTAACCATCTTTGGTTTTGTCAGAAAAAGCTCTTCTTTTCTCCTTTTTAACTAGATGACAGGGACCAATTAAATTAATGAGGCTCACAAAAGTATTTCCCTTGGCAAATGGCAGGCTGTATTAATGTTTGCACAGTGCAGTTTTTGAGCTATAAGCCTCTGTGTTAAAGGCCTATGTTTCACAAGATACCTCCATATGCTATTGAATTCTGCCAAATTATATATAATAAGAATCAGGTTTATTTTTTATTGGTACAAATAATTTAGACATATGTGGAGAATATAGATTATCAACAATATGAGAAACATGAGTAGCTTCTTCATGTAACTTACATTATTTAGGCAAATTGGTTATTTAATAGTGGCAAATAAAATTTCTCAAATGATCATACAAATCTAAAAGATGGTTAAGCAAGTCTGTTAATATTGTTTTAATACTTCCACACTTTGTGATCTAATTAAATGTTTATTAAATTATCTCTAATATTGTATTTAAGCATACAGTAGATTAAAGAATATATATATATGTGTGTGTGTACATACATATATATATATTTCAGTGAAATAGCAAAGACTCAAAGATGTGAAAGAAGCCTTCATTGTTTTGCTGGAGAAGCCTTCATTGTTTTGCTGGAGAAAATGGATAATAAATATAGCTCCCATTTTCCCCATTTTGGAATCTCTTCAAAATAGCACAATATTCTTGCCACATATAAGCACAACATATGAACAATGTATTTTTAAAGGACTGGTCAAAAAGCTGTAGTTCTTTTAGCTAAGCTATTTAATAATATTATTTAAACTGTAGATTTTCTTAAGCCAGTCTGTAATGTCTTTAAATGTTCATGCAACTTGGAAAATAAAAAATCAACATATAAATTCCTTGGCTTGTTTCAATACATCCTGTTTTACACATATCTAATTTTAAAACAATGAATTTTACATCAGCATTCACACATGAACACATGAAATTAGCTAGAGCTCATACAATTAAGGAAATTTTCTCATGGGGAAATCTTTTTTAGAAATATCTATTTCAAAGTTGTTAGTTTATATATTAATTTATTATATCTCATTGAGTAACTCACAAAATAAGTAAAATAAAGGATTTAAGATCTCTAATACTGAAACTTTGAATTTATGGACATATATCAAAAGGCTAATCTATTGCTGTGACAATTATTCAATATCAAAGGGTAGTTGATTTTTTAACTTACTATAAATGCAAACATTCACTAGGTACATGCATGAAAAACACACATTCAATTTTAATATCTTAGTAAAATTTCAAATTTAGGTAAACTGATTAACACGGGATATACATTATAGAATTATGTTATGTTTCTATAAGATATTTGGGTTTGATTTCTAATATAAATACTTTACAGGCTTTATGTTTACAACGATCTACCCAATTTACTATTCTGCATTGAAGGATATAGGTTCATTTAGAAATTTATTTAGAAAAAGGAAAATTCTCTTTCACCTGAAGGAGAATTAAGAATTGACACATTGATTGTTGTCAAATGCACAATCACCAAGATGGACTGAATTCATACTGGTGTTTCGAATCATAAACATTGCACTTCTGCCTTTTACACTTTAAACTTACCATGCTCTGGAACAAATTTACTAAAACCACAAAAGAATGTAATTCTCTGTTGACTGTTAGTGCACTTCTAAAAACATGAATCAGATAAGACAACAGATAATAAATATGTGTTGCACAAACTTAATATAAATACATTTAGAATTCTACTTTTGGCTCAGAAGTAATGAGCTGGTCCAGAATTAATCTGTCATCATTAACATCTAGAAATAGGTGAAATATCAAAACAACTATTTTCCCACATTAGGAAACAGGCAGCTCTGACTGTGATCCTTGTGAGAAAGGAAACACATGATGTAAGCTGTGCCATTGCTTAGGCTTTGGGCCAAGAATCAATTTTCAAGATGCATCAGACAGAGAAGGATCCCAAACAGGGCTTGGCAATCCCACTGAAGTAAGGAGATAGAAGGAGTTTGAGAGGGCTGGAAAGTCTAGAATTTGTGAGGGAAATTTCAGAGGTTACACAGAGGAAGACATCCAGTAATTTCAATGTTGGCCCAACTGAGTCTTTGGCTGAATATCAGCCTGTATATATATAGGATAAAATCCTATCTATTACTTCTGACAAGAATTACTTCCGAGGGGAAAATATTACGAGGAAGCTCTAAGAGTAACACTTCTCAAAGCTCACACCAGGTTAGCAATCATACAAATTCTCTCTTGCTGATTCAAATGTTCACATGAAATGCAAAGTGCCAATAACATATAAGATAACTGTGAAAAAGGAAAACAAAGCTGGTAACGAGATACAACACATGATATCTTGTATTAATTATTAAGGCAACAACTAAGAGAGTGCTCTATTGATGCAATGACAGATAAACTAATATGATATTTTAATTGAATCAAATGTGAAACTAAATTATGGACAGTATGGCTTTTTAATAATAAGCTATTCTGGATCACTGATATAATTATATGACTCCAAAATGAGTCTAATCCCCATCTTACATTATGCACCAAAACCATTCCCAGCATATTTGTACATATAAATATGAAAAGGATAGCATTAAAGCTCCTAAAGGTTTCTTCTAGAATGGTAGTATATTTATATGAATGTGAAATAGGCAAAAACTTCTTAAACAGAATACAAGTATACCTAGCACAAAAGGAGTAAAATGGACAAGGTAAACTATATTAAAATGAAAAATGATTATTTATCAAAAGACTCTTAAGAGGTCAACTAGATGCAATCAGGAAGAGGTTCTCACATGAACAGAAACCAGACTATCTAGTAGATTGGCATATGCCTAACAGATATTTTGAGAAAATGCATTGAGAGAGGACAGAGAGATGACACAGACACCAGGGCTGAAGTGGGAGAACACTGCACAGGGTTGCTAAGTGCCTGGAGTTGTTCTTGGCACTAAATGGCTCCTAAGAAAATTGTGTGTGAAATAAGTGTGGAACAGCCCTTTCTTGTCACAAGCCTCCAGAATCCTTGTCACAAGCCTTCAGGAAACCTCACTACCTCTATGGACCTTTCAATTGGCAGGGGGCGCTGCCTGGAAGGTCGGCAGAGTCAGAGCTTGTGTCTGCCTACAGGATTTAGTATGACGATGGCTGTAGTGGAACACAGCCATGGTTTCCCATACCCCAAGACTCTCCATACTCTTCTAGGTGTCTCTGACTTTTGCTAAATGCTGGACCTGGAGACAGCAAGGCTGTCTATCCCAGAGGACTGAGGAAAGTCTGATCTGTGCACCTCCCTTTCTGCCAGCCCCTTCCAGGGTCCCTGCCCAGCTCTGCCTGCTCACAGTGCAGCCTGAGCTGCCCTGGCAGAGTGCCTTTGCCAACGGCCACCACCAAAGCGCTTTTGCTGGTAACCCCACTACCCCACCCGAGCACTACTGATGATGACCCCTGCTGGAGCTCTTTCACCTGTAGCACCCCTGCCACCCTCCTGGAGCACTGCTGCCCTACCAGAGTGCTGTTGCCAGTGGCTCCTGATGGAGTGCTATTGCCAGTGGCCTGGAAGCATCTCAGTCTCCCCAGCACAGCTGGTGCTCGACTTTGAGAGGCCAGAGGACAAAGCTAGGACCCAGTACTAACCTCTCAGGGTTAGAACATGCAGCCCAGGAGAGTCAAGATGAGTCTTGTCACTCTTAAAACATCTAGAAACAAAGCCAATAGACTAAATTCAACTTACACCACAGTCAAATTCTCAAAGACAATAAAGAAAATAAAAACAAAACCTCCAATCAAAGCACAAGAACTTCAAAGGTTATAGAAACATCAGCCCTCACAAATGAGAAAGAATCAGTGTAAGAATTTTGGCAAAACTAAGAGGCAAAATGTCTTCTTACCTCCACATGATTGCACTAGCTCTACAACAACGGCCTTAACCAGACTGAAATAGCTAAAATGATAGATATAGAATTCAGAATCTGGATGGCAAGGAAACTCAATGAAATGCAGGAAAATGTTGAAACCCAATCCAAGGAAAACAGTTAAACAATTCCAGAGTTGGAAGATGACATAACAGAACAAAACTGATGTTTTAGAATTGAAAAACTTACTCCAGGAATTTCATGATACAATTGGAAGCATTAACAATGAAACGGACCAACCTGAGGAAAGAATCTTAGAACTTAAAGACCACTTCTTCAAGTAAACACAGGCAGGCAAAAATTTAAAATAATTTCAAGAAGGAACAAAACCTCCAAAAATATGACATTATGTAAAGACAAACCCTACAAGTCATTAGCATTCATGAAAGAAAAAGAAAGTAAACAGCTTGGAAAACACATGTGAGGGCTTAGTCCGAAAATTTCCCCGATCTTGCTAGAGAGGTCAACATGCAAATTCAAGAAATTCAGAGAACCCCTGCAAGATACTATTAAAGACAACTATTCCCAAGATACATCATAATTAGATTCTTCAAGGTCAATATGAAAGAAAAAAATCTGAGGGCAGCTACAGGGAAGGGGCAGGTAACTTAAAAAGGGAACCCCAGCAGGCTAATAACAGACCTTTAAGCAGAAACCTTAGAAGCCAGAAGAGATTGAGAGGCCTATTTTCAGTATCATTAAACAAAAGTAATTTCAACCAAGTTTTTCTTTATCTTGCCAAAGTAAGCTTCATAAGTGAAGGAGAAAGAAAATCCTTCTTAGACAAGCAAACACTAAAGGAATTTGTTATTGCTGGACCTTACAAAAGGTCTATAGGCTGTGCTAAACATGGAAATAAAAGAACAGTACCTGTCATTGCAAAAACCCACTTAAGTACACAGCCCATTGACACTAGAAAGCAACTGTACAATCAAGTCTACATAACAATCAGATAACAATACGACAGGATCAAGTCCTTGCATATTAATATTGACCTTGAATGCAAATGGGCTAAACACCCCACTTAAAAGGCACAGAATAGCAAGTTAGATTTAAAAACAAAGTAAGACTCAACTGTCTACTGTCTTCAAGAGACACACCTCATGCATTAACAACAACCATAGGCTCAAAATAAAGGAATGGAGAAAGATCTATCAGGCAAATGGAAAAAGAAAGAGAGCTGGGTTGTTATTTATATCAGATAAAACAGATTTTAAACCAACAATAATCAAAGAGGTCATTACAAAATGATAAAGGGTTCAATTCAACAAAAAGACTTAACTATCCCAAATATATTTGCACCCAACAAGTTCTTACAGACCTATAAAGAGACTTGGATAACCATATGATAATAACGACTTCAACACCCAACTGAAAGCATTAGATCACTGAGGCAGAAAAAGACATTCAGGACCTAAATCCAACACTTAAACAATTGGACCTAATCGACAGTCAAGGAAACTCCACTCAACAACAATGGAATATGCAGTGTTCTCATCTGCACATGGCACATACTCTAAGATTAACTACATGCTTGAACATAAAGCTAGTCTCAACAAATTCAAAAAAAATAACACTATCCCAACCACACTCTTGGACCATAGCACAATAAAATAGAAATCAACACCAAAAGATCTCTCAAAACCATTCAGTTACATGGACATTAATCAGCTTGCCTCTGAATAACTTTTGGGTAAAGAAAACAATTAAGGCCGAAGTCAAAAAATTTTTTGAATCTAATGAAAACAAAGACACCAATGTACCAGAATTTTGGGGGCACAGTGAAAGCAGTGATAACAGAAAGTTTATAGTGTGAAATGCTTACATCCAGAAGTCATAAAAATCTAAAATTAACAACCTAACATTGCACTTAGAGGAAGTAGAAATACAAGAGTGAACCAACCTCAAGGATAGTGGAAGAAAATAAATATCCAAAATCATAGTTGAACTGAAGAAAATTGAGACCACAAAAATCCATGCAAAAGACCAACAAAATCAAAATTTGTTTTGTCAAAAGAATAAACGTCACTGATAGACTGCTATCCAGATTAACAATGAAAAAAGAGAGAAGATCCAAAGAAGTGCAATCAGAAATGAAAAAGGTGGCATTACAACCAACCCCAAAGATATCTAAAAATTTCTCAGAGACTGTCGCAAACACTTCTATGCACACAAACTAGAAAACCTAGAAAAAATGGATAAATTCCTGGAAATACACAATATTCTAATATTAAGCCAGAAAGAAATGAAAATTCTGAACAGATGACTAACAAGTTCCAACGTTGAATCAGTACCAAAACCTTTCCAATCAAAAAATGCCCTGGACCAGACAGATTTACAGCCGAATCCTACCAGACTTACAAAGAAGAGCTAATACCAATCCTACTAAAATTATTCCAAAAAATTGAGGAGTAGGGATTCCTCCCTAACTCATTCTGTGAAATCAGTGTCACTCTGACACTCAAACCTGGCAGAGAAGCGACTAGAAAAGGGAATAGCAGACCAATGTCCCTCATGAACATAGATGCAAAAATCCTCACAAACCAAATCCAGCAACACATCAAAAATATAATTCACCATGATCAAGTAAATGTTATTCCTGGGACGCAAGGCTGGCTTAACATATGCAAATCAGTAAATATGCTTTACTACATAAACAGAATTAAAAACAACAACCACATGATCATCTTAACAGATGCAGAAAAGTCTTTCTAATAAAATTCAACATTGCTTCATATTAATAACCCTCAACGAACTAGGCATAAAAAAAACATACTGAGGCAAGTCTGATCTGTGCACCTCCCTTTCTGCCAGCCCCTTCCAGGGACCCTGCCCTGCTCTGCCTGCTCACAGTGCTCAAAATAATAAGAGCCATCTATGACAAACCCATAGCCCACATCATGCTGAATGGGCAAGAGCTAGAAGCATTCCCTTTGAGAACTGGAACAAGACAAAGATGCCCACTCTCACCATTCCTATTCAACATAGTACTGGAAGTCCTAGCCAGAGCAATTGGGCAAGAGAAAGAAAGAAAAACCATCCAAATAGGAAGAGAGAAAGTCAAACTATCTCTCTTTGCAAATGATATGATTCTATACCTAACCCCATAGTCACTGCCCAAAGGCTCCTAGAATTGATACACATCAGTGAAGTTTCAGATTACAAATTTAATGTATAGAAATCTAGCATTTCCATATACCAATAACATCCAAGCAGAGAGCCAAATCAAGAATGCAATCCTATTTGAAAAATCACACACACACACACACACACACACACACACACACAAATACCTAGAAATACAGCTAACAAAGGAGGTGAAAAGACTTTACAATAAAAATTATAGGCTGGGCTCAGTGGCTCACACCTGTAATCCCAGTACTTTGGGACGCCAAGACAGGTGGTTCACTTGAGGTCAGGAGTTCGAGGCCAGCCTGGCCAACACGGTGAAACTCCATCTCTATTAAAAATACAAAAATTAGCTGGGTGTGGTGGCAAGCACCTCTAGTTCCAGCTACTTGGGAGGCTGAGGCAAGAGAATCGCTTGAACCCAGAAGGCAGAAGTTGCAGTGAGCCAAAATTATGCCACTGCACACCAGCCTGGAAGACAGTGATCCACCTGCCTTGGCGTCCCAAAGTACTGGGATTACAGGTGTGAGCCACTGAGCCCAGCCTGTAATTTTTATTGTAAAGTCTTTTCACTTCTTTTGTTAGCTGTATTTCTAGGTATTTTGTGTGTGTGTGTGTGTGTGATTTTTTAAATAGGATTGAGTTCTTGATTTGTCTGTCTCAAAAAAAAAGTATGGAACACCGCTGAAAGAAATCAGAGATAACACAAACAAATGGAAAATTATTCTATGCTCATGGATAGGAGGAATCGATATGGTTAAAATCGCCATCCTGCCCAAAGGAATGTACAGATTCAGTGCATTCCTATCAGATTAGTAAAATGTTATTCGCAGAATTAGAACAAAACTATTCTAAAGTCCACATGGAACCAAAAAAGAGCCTGCATCACCAAAGTAATCCCAAGCAAAAAGAATAAAGCCAGAGACATTACCCTACCTGATTTTAAGCTACACTACAAGGCTACAATACCCAAAACAGCATGGTACTGTACAAAAACAGACATAGACCAATGGAACAGGATAGAGAATTCAGATACAAAGCTGCACACCTACAACCATCTGATCTTCAACAAAGTTGACAAATACCAGCAATGGAGAAAGGACACCCTATTCAATAAATGGTGCTGAGATAACTGGCTAGCCATATGCAAAAGGTTGAAACTGAACCTCTTCCTTGTACCATATACAAAAATTAGGCCAAGATAGGCTACAAATTTGAATGTAAAACCTGAAACTATAAAATCCTTGAAGAAAACCTAGGAAATACCATTCTGGATATCAGCGTTGGCAAGAAATTTGTGACCAAATCCCCAATAGCAATTGCTACAAAACCAAAAATAGACAACTGGGACCAAAGTAACTAAAGAGCTTCTGCACAGCAAAATAAACTATCAAAATGGTAAACAAACAACCTACAGAATGGGAGAAATTGTTCACAACCATGCATCCAACAAAGGTTTAATAATCTATAAGCAACTTAAACAATTCAACATACAAAAACAAATTAAAAATGGGTAAAGAACCTGAATATACACTTCTCCAAAAAAGATAAACATGTGGCCAACAAATATATTTTTCAAATGCTCAACATCACTAATGATTAGAGAAATGCAAATGAAAATCACAATTACATACCATCTCACACCAGTCAGAAAGGCTACTATTAAAAATTCGAAAATAAGTACTGATGAAATGTAAATTAGTTCAGGCACTATGGAAAGCAGTGTGGAGACTTCTTAAAGAACTTCAAAGAGAACTACCATTAGACCCAGCATTCCTACTATTGGGTATATACTCACAAAAAAAAAATCATTCTGCAAAAAAAAAGACATGCACTCATGTGTTTATCACAGCACTACTCACAATAACAAAAACATGGAATCAACCTAAATGTCCATCAACAGTGGACTGAATAAAGAAAATGTGATACATATACACCCTGAAATACTACACAGCCATAAAAAGGAATGAAGTCATGTCTTTTGCAGCAATATGGATGGAGCTGGAGGTGATTATCCTAAGTGAATTAATTCAGGGACAGAAATCCAAATACCTGTTCTTACTTACAAGCAGAAGCTAAACTGTAGGTAAACATGAACATAAAACTGGCAACCACAAAACACTAGGGACTACTAGAGGGATGAAGGTGGGATGGGGGTGTAGGTTGAAAAACTATCACGTATTGTGGGTATTATGCTCTCTACTGGATGATGGGATCGTCTGTATACCAAACCTCAGCAATATGAAATTTACCCATGTAACAAACCTGCAAGTGACCCTCTTAACCTAAAATAAAAGTAAAAAAAACCAGACCAAACAAAAAAACCCTTGGTAATGACAGCAAGCAACAACAAAAACAAAGAAAAGCTAAGATTTGTGCATAAATAATACCAAAGGCTCCCGATATTAGCCTCTATTCATGGTCTCCAATGTAGCAACTGATATAAATATTCCTTTGCTCAGAATTTTTAAAATTACACTGTTGATTTTTGGAGTCTACAATTGTTTTCCTTCACATATATCTCATTTAAAATTTACTCAGCACCTATTATTCATATGACTATAGTAATTTAATACAACAACAACAACAAAAAGACACTCATAAAAGAGTGATAAGACACTCTTAATACTTCCTACCACATAAGTTATCTTCTATGAGAAGCTATCTGCAATACATTTATTCACGAAAGAACATGCACCCAGAATATATATATGAACCCTACCATTAATTTAAAAAAGGATAGTAATAAATAATAAATGTCAATAATATTAAACAGACACTTCATTAAAAAGAATATTAAATGACCAATAAGTTATTGACCTTATTTGTCATGACAATAATGAAAGTTAAAACTGTGTAAGAACTAAATGAAAAAAACCCAGGATTGTTAAATAGAAAAAAGACAAAAACATCAAACCTTCTCTAGGATGTGGAGCAACCGGAACCCTCATGCTCTGATAGAAGGAGTGTAATACTTTAGCTGCTTTGCATAAATGTTTGGGAACATCTACTAAAGTGAATTTTTTTTTTTTTTTTTTTTTTT
>NW_016804646.1:2604196-2633695 GCF_001698545.2 Rhinopithecus bieti
TTTTTTTTTTGAGACAGAGTCTTGCTCTGTCGCCCAGGCTGGAGTGCAGTGGCCAGATCTCAGCTCACTGCAAGCTCTGCCTCCCGGGTTCACACCATTCTCCTGCCTCAGCCTCCCGAGTAGCTGGGACTACAGACGCCCACCACCTCGACCAACTAGTTTTTTTGTATTTTTTAGTGGAGACGGGGTTTCACCGTGTTAGCCAGGATGGTCTCAATCTCCTGAACTCGTGATCCGCCCGTCTCAGCCTCCCAAAGTGCTAGAATTACAGGCTTGAGCCACCGCGCCCAGCCTAAAGTGAGTATTTATTTTCTTTATTACTCACCAATTCCACTTCTGTGTTAGGGTCCCCCCTAAATTAGTATATACGTTTGCTATGTTCCTGGCAACACATTATAATAACAATAAAGTAGAAATAACTCAAATACCCATGAACCATAGCTTTATGCGTAAGTATGATATAATCAAACAATAAAATGTTAAGTTAGAGTCTTGGTTCTGATACTTAACAATCCTTTGAATTTGGGTAACTTATTTAAATTCTCTCGATTTTAATACTATGTCTGTAAAATGGCTACCATATCTGTTTGGCTGGACTGAGATTTCTCTAGAAATGTGTGCATGTAAGACACCTGAAAAATAGCCAGCAGAATAATCATTTCCCCGTTCCCAACACAACCAGTAATATTTACATTTACAACTGTATTTATTAGACCAAATTTATCTTTTTACTTTGGTTTCCTTCCAGTTAATCTAGTACAAGAAATCGTAGTTTGTCTTTTAAATTTGAATATTTACAATCTTCTATTAATTTGCACATGATTTGTTTGTGTTTACTTCCATTCTGTTTCATTCTGTTTCTGTCTTGCTAGACCATCCATACTTTTGAAACCGCCTGCTGAATTTGTTCTGTAAAGTTTTCCTGTCACTTGACACCCTTTCTTCTGTTCAGATATAACAGTGAATTGCAACTGCAGCACCTACTTCCTTATTCTCGAACATTTTATTAATAACTTTGATGCTGGTGAGTAGGAGGGAAAGATGTTCCATTAATATTTCATAAAATTGAAATCTATTCTTTTCTTCAAAATGTGCATCATAAAAGAAATACGAAGGGAGAAGATTCCCCACACTAACCCTCCCACTCCTCCTTCTTAAGTGTTGCTCATGTTAATTTGTTAATAATAGCAGTGTCTGGAGAAACCTAGTAGCACTTTAACAGCTTAGTGGAGGAGTCTCACTACAGAAAATGGAATATAAAGATGGAACTAACATCTTGCCACAAAATCCTATAATTTATGGATAAAAATTGTAATAAATATTTGAAAAGACTGTAGGATTACCAGAAGTAGCCAGATATTAGACCTCCTACAGCATTTTTTCTCATTACTTTTTGTACCTGTGTTGGCCATTGGTTATTCCACAATCTTCTCTTTATAAATAATTTTAAATTTGTTCTCAGTGTTTGCTATAACAACAAAATGTTGAAGTGAATAGCCTTGTCATTTGATACATTTTGCCAGAAAATTTTGAGTGAAATTATTTAATGAGCCACCAAAAGTATAATGTTAACTGTAGGTTTTCAAATATGGCATGTATTAAGTGGAGAAAGTTCCCTTCTGTTCCAAATTTTTGAGAGGTTTTATCAAGGGTAGGTGTTGAATTTCATCAAGTGCTTTTTATATGCTTCCAATGAGAGAAATAGCTCTAAAAGAATATTATCGAAATTTTAATATGAGCTCAAAACTAGATACACAACTGATTTTAAAAGTTGATAACTGAATTACAGTTTATAAAAATGTTTTTGTTCTGATAAAATACACACTGAGGGACACAAGGTATGTAAATCTGAAATTGCATTCAGTAGTCTTTATTTTTTCAGGAATAGTAGTATTGTGATCTTGAAATGACTCTTGTAAGAGAAAACAAATACATAATTTACGAATACTGGGAGAAATAAAGATTTACCAGACAATAGAAAATAGCTACAAATGCAAAAGCAAAGAATTAATAATCTTAAAATGAATTGGAAGAACTGGTATGAGCTCATGAAGTTTTGCTATTAAAACGTGTACTAAAAAGAGAAAAAATGACAATGCAACAAACACTTCTAGCACTTAGATAATGGTCTCTAAATAACATTTTCCTTTAAAAGGAATGAGAGATATTTGAAGGAATGTCTAATTTCTTGTCTAAGGCAAATAAAAGATGATCCTGAACATCATAGTTTTTCAAAGCAAGGAAACAATGAATGATCAATGGAATAATGTCAAAGAACAAAGGGAACAAAATATAGAAACTGTGACTACAAGTGACTGAAGTTAAGACAATGTGACCATTAAAAATGGTCACTGTTGCAGGTTGTTAGAGCAACAAGTCATTATTCAGAAAACATATAAAGACTTGAGTATTTAATCTGTCTTTCTGATACAAGCTATTTTTAGTATAATCAGCTTGTATATAAGGATGTTTTTCTTACAGAAAATTATACCTAATAAACATAGAAGTATTGATAGGATTAGGAAATCATTTTTGTCACCTCTAATGACAATCTGGCTCTGGGCAGCAATTTCATTGGATATAAAAACTATCAGCTAAAGGTTGATGAGAAACTTTTAAAAGAATAGATCAAACTGATACCACCTGAACTCAATAATCTCAAAAAGTGGATCAACCAAATAGTATGAGCTGGATGATGAGATGCAATGGGAAATGCTTCAGAATCATTTTGCCTAAACATTTGAAATAGATTTTAAAAGTATCATAAGGAAGCAAGTGATCAAGTCTATCAGAAAATAATTTGGTTTTCTAAAAAAAAACAAAAGCAAAATATAAAAAAGAGAGTTGAAACATAAAAGAAACATAAGGGATTTTAACAACTAGATGCACCAGTTTGGATCCTGATTTGAGCAAACCAGCTATAAATAGATATTCAAAGCAGTCAGAGGACATTAAATAGGGACTAGGCACTCCATATTTTGTTAATTTTGTTAGGAAGTGATGTCACAATAGAGATTATAGATGTTTCTTAGAAACATATAGTGTACAATGAAGTTGTAGAGGAGAAGGGATAGGAATTGATGTAATATGTTTTAAAATATTCACACCAAATGAAGTAGGGACACAGATCAAAATCGGCAACAAGTTGATGACTGCTCTCGCTGGCAGTTGGTGAAAGGGAGTTTAATCCATCACTGTTTCTACTTTGTTATGTTCTCCAACAACAAAAAAAATAAGGAAAACCTACAATTTAGGAAGAGCACTGTGAAGGAAAGGAAAATGACCTAGGCTGGGAAGGAGAGAGCTGGAGTTGAGCTTTGAATGGAGAGGAAACACTAGGAGGTTTTAAGCTAAACGGGGATGGTGGGAATGTTCCAAAAACCAGGACCAGAACACATAAAGGTGTGCTGGGGAGGTGGAAGCATGGCTCTATGAAATAATGAAGAGATCTGAATGCTCGACCAGCCTTTATGTGTTAATATCTCACGGGAGGAGTCAACCTGGTGGATACAATAGTACCTCCAGCTGTAAGCAGTTAGCTAGCGCTACTAGATAATTACTTTAGGATGCAGAGCTACAGGTGAGATATGTTAAGTCTCTAGGGGTCATGTGAAACCCTAGCTGCACCATATGTAATTCCAGGGTTCCAGCCTCTCTCCACATGCTCTCCGAGGAATCTTACTGTGATCAGTTTTAAGTGCCTCCTGTACTGAACGTTCTCTAACCTCCATCTCCAGCTCCAATGTCTTGAACTCTAGCTCCATATTCCTAAAAGGATGAGAAAACCTGGAGGCCCCTAAGCACTTCATGCTGAATTGGTTTGCACCCAAAACATCATAGTTATGTAGAACTTCACAAGAACTATGTGAGCATAGTTCTTGTTTCTTTGAATGGCACATCACTCCAGCTGCTTAAACCAGGGCCCAGAAGAGTCTTAAATGCCTTCTTTACCCTTTTACTCCACATCCATGCAGTTTACCTGCTTTCAGGTATGTTGATTCAACTCACTAAATTTATCTGGAAATGTGGCACCCCCTTACCATGCCCCACAGGCCTCATCACCTTTGAGTGTGTGTGTGTGTGTGTGTGTGTGTGTGTGTATGTGTGTGTGTGTGTAGATTGTTACTGCAATGCCTACTGTATACTTCTTTTAGTTTCTGCAACAAGGTGATTTTTTCCAAAACACATATCTCATTTTGTCAATCGTCTGAATTAAACCTTTCCTAGCTACAAAACTCCTGAGCTGCAATAAACAATGAAAACCCCTGAGGACATCAGGCAAGGCCCCTCACAATGAGGATTTTGTCTACTGCCTTCCTCTTCTCTGTTCTGCACTCCTCCTTATGCACCCCACAATCTGACAATTTGTTTTACGACTCACAGTTCCCTAAGTGCCCCATGAATTTCTGCTGTTCCCTGTGGAAATCTGGTGAATACTTCCTCCTCTTTAAGGGATTGGGCACTAGTCCCTGGGGCAGGCAAGCATCTGATATGTATTGTGCCAAAGGTAACCTTGAAATTATTATCCACCTGTGCCATCTGAGCTCTTTATATTTCCCTGGCTCATAACAGCTAGCATCCTGCAGGGATGGCTATTTCTATGAATGGCTAAGCAAGGCAGCTCCAGTTAACACTGGCCCCTGGTGGACAGCCATGGCCTGTGGGCCATGTAAACCCCAGGCATTTGTCTATTGCCAGGAGCACATTCTTCCCTACTGGGACCCCTGTCCTCTCTACCAGGCAAGGGTTGAAATGCCGGGCCTAGGGCTAGCATGCTGGGACCTCCATAGATGTTCCCCAGAAGTTCCCTATGGCCTAGGGAGATGGGAAAAAAGAAAGAATGTGGGTGAGGGGCACTCTCTGGGCTGTTCTCTGTGGAGTTAACTGGAACCAGCAGTGACTAGGGATGCAATATGGCCAATGTTCCACAATCAGAATACTCAGGTGCTCCAGGAAGAAAACATAAGGTGTGGAGAAAGAGGCAAAAAGCCTGGGCATTGTTGGAGAATATTCTAGAAGGTTGGCAGGAAGTCCTTCCTCAACAGGTTGAGATAGAAACATAGAAGAAGGTGTCTGTAAACTCTCTCTGCATTCAGAAGCGAATTGAAGTGTGAGGTTCTTGGTAGCCTTAGAGATCATCAGACCCTAGAAGCCCTTGCCTTACCTGGCATTAATTAACCCCTTAGTTTCTGGATCATGGTGAAACCTGGGGGTAACAGACCTTAATAAACCACTCTAGAAATATTTTAGCATTTTAACAACTGCCATGACAGTACTGTTTCTTAGCAGGTTCAGGTCTCTTGATATATGCTCTGGAATGTTGAGCAGTGGGACTCTCTGTTACTTCTGGAATAAGCACACTCATGCAGCTCCAGCCCCTTTAAGCAACCTTCCATCTGTCCTATCCAAGGATGCAGCCCTGTGCTTCCCCACCTGGCCAGATAAATGGACTGTGACTCTGCATTGTAGACACAGCTATCCCCACAGGCAGGTCCCAACAGCTAACTTGAAGTAGGAGTAGGAGACCTGAGTAGACTTCAAGTCTGAGTAGCTAAATTATCTTACAAGTTACTAGAAGCCCTAAAGGTTTCAATAAATTTGAATTTGCTCCAGGCAATGATGAAGCAACTGCTGTGACTCTGTTTATCTCTAACTTATGAATTTCTTAGAACCCAGAGGAAAAGGATGTCCTCATCCCCAATTTACAGCAAAAGCCATGAATTTACACATGACAGCTTCAGAATTCATGTCAGGATATGTGTTCTAATCTCAATAAAGCATTATTTACAATATTTGGAGAAGCCTAGTTTGTGAGGATGTGTTCAGACAGGACAGAAGGAAGGGGCAAGAGTTGTGTTGCATCTCTCTTCCTGAGTGTTTTTACATTGCACCGGCCCAGATATTCTTGACACAAGAGAAAGGGTTGATTGACATAAATTCCAAGCTACTGACAAGTCCTGCTGCTGACATTCTGTGCAACCTTGAGATAGGAGGTTGGCACAAGATACAGGTCACAAAGACCTTGCTGATAAAACAGCTTGCGGTAAAGGAGCTGGCCAAATCCCACCAAAACCAAGAAGGCGAGGAAAGAGACCTCTGGTCATCCTCACTGTTTATTATACACTCATTATAATACACTAGCATGGTAAAAGACATTCCCACCAGTGCCATGACAGTTTACAAATGCCACGGCAACATCTGAAAGTTACCCTACATGCTCTACAATGGGGAGGAACCCCCAATTCAGGGAATTGCCCCCCACTCCTTTCCCAGAAAACTCATGAATAATCCACCCCTCATTTAGCATATAATCAAGAAATAACCATAAGAGCAGCCCATGCTGCTGCTCTGCCTATGGAGTAGTCTTTCTTTCATTCCTTTACTTTTTTAATAAACTTGCTTTCAATTTACTCTGTGGATTCGCCTTGAATTCTTTCTAGCGTGAGATCCAAGAACTCTCTCTTGGGGTCTGGATCAGGGCCCCTTTCTGGTAACAGTATTTGTTTACAAGTCAAATCTGTTTCTGTGAGGATAAAGGAGGAAATATCAGTATAAATGAATAAAAAATGGGCCGTGAAGATAGTCATACAAAAGCCTACAGCCATCACAATTTCCAGGGTGGGAACGAGAAAGAAGTAGAAAGCTAATGAAAACTGATATGAAGTCTGAAGAGGAATCTTCCCAGGCNCAGAAGAGTCTTAAATGCCTTCTTTACCCTTTTACTCCACATCCATGCAGTTTACCTGCTTTCAGGTATGTTGATTCAACTCACTAAATTTATCTGGAAATGTGGCACCCCCTTACCATGCCCCACAGGCCTCATCACCTTTGAGTGTGTGTGTGTATGTGTGTGTGTGTGTAGATTGTTACTGCAATGCCTACTGTATACTTCTTTTAGTTTCTGCAACAAGGTGATTTTTTCCAAAACACATATCTCATTTTGTCAATCGTCTGAATTAAACCTTTCCTAGCTACAAAACTCCTGAGCTGCAATAAACAATGAAAACCCCTGAGGACATCAGGCAAGGCCCCTCACAATGAGGATTTTGTCTACTGCCTTCCTCTTCTCTGTTCTGCACTCCTCCTTATGCACCCCACAATCTGACAATTTGTTTTACGACTCACAGTTCCCTAAGTGCCCCATGAATTTCTGCTGTTCCCTGTGGAAATCTGGTGAATACTTCCTCCTCTTTAAGGGATTGGGCACTAGTCCCTGGGGCAGGCAAGCATCTGATATGTATTGTGCCAAAGGTAACCTTGAAATTATTATCCACCTGTGCCATCTGAGCTCTTTATATTTCCCTGGCTCATAACAGCTAGCATCCTGCAGGGATGGCTATTTCTATGAATGGCTAAGCAAGGCAGCTCCAGTTAACACTGGCCCCTGGTGGACAGCCATGGCCTGTGGGCCATGTAAACCCCAGGCATTTGTCTATTGCCAGGAGCACATTCTTCCCTACTGGGACCCCTGTCCTCTCTACCAGGCAAGGGTTGAAATGCCGGGCCTAGGGCTAGCATGCTGGGACCTCCATAGATGTTCCCCAGAAGTTCCCTATGGCCTAGGGAGATGGGAAAAAAGAAAGAATGTGGGTGAGGGGCACTCTCTGGGCTGTTCTCTGTGGAGTTAACTGGAACCAGCAGTGACTAGGGATGCAATATGGCCAATGTTCCACAATCAGAATACTCAGGTGCTCCAGGAAGAAAACATAAGGTGTGGAGAAAGAGGCAAAAGCCTGGGCATTGTTGGAGAATATTCTAGAAGGTTGGCAGGAAGTCCTTCCTCAACAGGTTGAGATAGAAACATAGAAGAAGGTGTCTGTAAACTCTCTCTGCATTCAGAAGCGAATTGAAGTGTGAGGTTCTTGGTAGCCTTAGAGATCATCAGACCCTAGAAGCCCTTGCCTTACCTGGCATTAATTAACCCCTTAGTTTCTGGATCATGGTGAAACCTGGGGTAACAGACCTTAATAAACCACTCTAGAAATATTTTAGCATTTTAACAACTGCCATGACAGTACTGTTTCTTAGCAGGTTCAGGTCTCTTGATATATGCTCTGGAATGTTGAGCAGTGGGACTCTCTGTTACTTCTGGAATAAGCACACTCATGCAGCTCCAGCCCCTTTAAGCAACCTTCCATCTGTCCTATCCAAGGATGCAGCCCTGTGCTTCCCCACCTGGCCAGATAAATGGACTGTGACTCTGCATTGTAGACACAGCTATCCCCACAGGCAGGTCCCAACAGCTAACTTGAAGTAGGAGTAGGAGACCTGAGTAGACTTCAAGTCTGAGTAGCTAAATTATCTTACAAGTTACTAGAAGCCCTAAAGGTTTCAATAAATTTGAATTTGCTCCAGGCAATGATGAAGCAACTGCTGTGACTCTGTTTATCTCTAACTTATGAATTTCTTAGAACCCAGAGGAAAAGGATGTCCTCATCCCCAATTTACAGCAAAAGCCATGAATTTACACATGACAGCTTCAGAATTCATGTCAGGATATGTGTTCTAATCTCAATAAAGCATTATTTACAATATTTGGAGAAGCCTAGTTTGTGAGGATGTGTTCAGACAGGACAGAAGGAAGGGGCAAGAGTTGTGTTGCATCTCTCTTCCTGAGTGTTTTACATTGCACCGGCCCAGATATTCTTGACACAAGAGAAAGGGTTGATTGACATAAATTCCAAGCTACTGACAAGTCCTGCTGCTGACATTCTGTGCAACCTTGAGATAGGAGGTTGGCACAAGATACAGGTCACAAAGACCTTGCTGATAAAACAGCTTGCGGTAAAGGAGCTGGCCAAATCCCACCAAAACCAAGAAGGCGAGGAAAGAGACCTCTGGTCATCCTCACTGTTTATTATACACTCATTATAATACACTAGCATGGTAAAAGACATTCCCACCAGTGCCATGACAGTTTACAAATGCCACGGCAACATCTGAAAGTTACCCTACATGCTCTACAATGGGGAGGAACCCCAATTCAGGGAATTGCCCCCCACTCCTTTCCCAGAAAACTCATGAATAATCCACCCCTCATTTAGCATATAATCAAGAAATAACCATAAGAGCAGCCCATGCTGCTGCTCTGCCTATGGAGTAGTCTTTCTTTCATTCCTTTACTTTTTTAATAAACTTGCTTTCAATTTACTCTGTGGATTCGCCTTGAATTCTTTCTAGCGTGAGATCCAAGAACTCTCTCTTGGGGTCTGGATCAGGGCCCCTTTCTGGTAACAGTATTTGTTTACAAGTCAAATCTGTTTCTGTGAGGATAAAGGAGGAAATATCAGTATAAATGAATAAAAAATGGGCCGTGAAGATAGTCATACAAAAGCCTACAGCCATCACAATTTCCAGGGTGGGAACGAGAAAGAAGTAGAAAGCTAATGAAAACTGATATGAAGTCTGAAGAGGAATCTTCCCAGGCCAATTTCAGAGAGCATGCTATGAAAGAAACGGCCAGGGAGTAGCTGCTCTAAGTGACTGAGTCTTTTAGGAGACCTGCAGAGGTTTGGCAATAGATCTGCAGTCTGAGTCTCACTAGTAAAACTGAACCTTAATATTATTAAATTGTGTTGAATTACAAGACAATAACTAAACAGCAGCAACAATAACAAAAAAGTCTTCTTTTGACTGTCTAAGTAGGGGATTAGGAAAAGAACCATGAGAAAGCAATCTTCCTGTGTCTCCCAAACTGAGAAAAACAGAATACTAGTGTCCTGCAAAATGTTAATAAGTATTAATCAGAAAAGAAGGTTCTGTGATCAAATAGGTTTGACAAGTTCTGGCTACACAAAATAATGGATTCATTCACTAAAGAATGTCTCAGGTTCTTAATGTGCTAATATGCATGATAATTCTCTGGGTATGTGGGGTTTTCCAAACTCATTTAACTTCAGAATACTTTTTTTTTTCTTTGCAGAACTCCTATTAGCATCCCATTAGATATTTGTGTTCTGTGACACTCAATTTGGAAAACATGAGGGTAGTAGCATTTACATTTCAATGGATGCCAAGAAAAAAGCCCCAGGAGAAGGATTCCATTCTGTTTGGCAATAAACCGGCTCTGAAGCAGACTTCTGAACCAGCCAGAGCAGAAGCACAGAAGGGCCAATATGTAGACTCATCCAATGCCTTAGCCAGAAAACCTCCAAACTGACCTAGATTGCTCCAAAAGGAATAGAACATTTTAGGAACATTTATATTAGATGTTCAGATAGAACAAGGAGCCAAAAAGGCCTGTGGGTAAGCCTTGCTTCCTGTCTGACAGACTGGGATGGGAACCGGGAGTAAAGAAGGCAGGAAGGGGAGAGAGGAGCAGGGGACCTGAAGGAGCAGAGTCCCACCCTACTACCAGAGGAGGAGGAAGGGCTTCCTCCTGGTGATGTGGCTCCTGGACTGCTCCCTCATCCTGCCTTCTGGAATCCTGCTCCCTCTTAGCTGTGGGATAACTGGGGAGGGAGGGAACCAACTTCCTGTCTCTAGAGATACTAACAACTTTGTTCCCAAATCTCTCATTGAAAGAGTTTCTTAGTCCAGATGTTACCCCAAAGGGGTCCCAATCCAGACCCCAAGAGAGAGTTCTTGGATCTGGAAAAAGAAAGAATTCAAGGCGAATCCATTAAGTGAAAGCAAGTTTCTTAAGAAAGTAGAGGAATAATGAATGGCTACTCCATAGAGCAGATGCATGGGCTGCTGATTGCCTACTTTTACAATTATTTCTTGATTATGTGCTAAACGACGGGTGGATTATTCATGAGTTTTCTGGGAAAGGGGTGAGAAATTCCCTGGAACTGAGGGTTCCTCCCCTTTTTAGACCATATAGGGTAACTTCCTGATGTTTTCATGGCATTTGTAAACTCTCTGTGTATCTACTCTCTCTTTTCTCTGGGCTTGCCTCCTTCACTATGGGCAACCTTCCACCCTCCATTCCTCTTCCTCCCTTAGCCTGTGTTCTCAAGAACTTAAAACCTCTTCAACTCACACCTGATCTAAAACCTGAACGCCTTATTTTCTTCTACAATGCTGCTTAACTCCAATACAAACTCGACAGTAGTTCCAAATAGCCAGAAAATGGCACTTTAGATTTTTCCATCCTACAAGATCTAAATAATTCTTGTCGTAAAATGGGCAAATGGTCTGAGATGCCTGACGTCCAGGCATTCTTTTACACATCAGTCCCTCCCTAGTCTCTGTTCCCAATGCAACTTGTCCCAAATCTTCCTTCTTTCCCTCCCGGCTGTCCCGTCAGTCCCAAACCCAAGCGTCACTGAGTCTTTCCAGTCTTCCTTTTCTACAGACCCTTCTGACCTCTCTTCCCTCCTCGCCAGGCCGAGTTAGGTCCCAATTTTTCCTCAGTCTCCACTCCCCCACCCTGTAATCCTTTTATCAGCTCCCCTCCTCACACCCAGTCTGGCTTACAGTTTCGTTCCGCGACTAGGCCTCCCCCACCTGCCCAGCAATTTCCTCTTAAAAAAGTGGCTAGAGCTAAAGGCATAGTCACGGTTAATGTTCCTTTTTCTTTATCCGACCTCTCCCAAATCAGTTAGCGTTTAGGCTCTTTTTCATCAAATATGAAAAACCCAGCCCAGTTCATGGCCCGTTTAGCAGCAACCCTGAGACGCTTTTCAGCCCTAGACCCTGAAAGGCCAGAAAGCGGTCTTATTCTCAATATGCATTTTATTTTATTACCCAGTCTGCTCCTGACATTAAATAAAGCTCCAAAAATTAAATTCCGGCCCTCAAACCCCACAACAGGACTTAATGAACCTTGCCTTCAAGGTGTACAATAATAGAGTAGAGGCAGCCAAGTAGCAACTTATTTCTGAGTTGCAACTCCTTGCCTCCACTGTGAGACAAACCCCAGCCACATCTCCAGCACACAAGAACTTCCAAATGCCTGAACCACAGCTGCCAGGGGTTCCTCCAGAACCTCCTCCCCCAGGAGCTTGCTACAAGTGCCGGAAAGCTGGCCACTGGGCCAAGGAATGCCCGCAGCCTGGGATTCCTCCTAAGCTGTGTCCCATCTGTGCGGGACCCCACTGGAAATCGGCTGTCCAATTCTCCCGGCAGCCACTCGCTGAGCCCCTGCAGCTCTGGCCCAGGACTCTCTGACTGACTCCTTCCCAGATCTTCTCAGCTTAGCGGCTGAAGACTGACACTGTCCCATCGCCTCGGAAGCTTCCTGGACCATCACAGACATTCTGGGTAACTCTTACAGTGGAGGGTAAGTCCGTCCCCTTCTTAATCAATATGGAGCCTACCCACTCCACATTACCTTCTTTTCAAGGGCCTGTTTCCCTTGCCTCCAAAATTGTTGTGGGTATTGATGGCCAGGCTTATAAACCTCTTAAAACTCTCCAACTCTGGTGCCAACTTGGACAACATTCTTTTATGCACTCCTTTTAGTTATCCCCACCTGCCCAGTTCCCTTATTAGGTCAAGACATTTTAACTAAATTATCTGCTTCCCTGACTATTCCTAGGCTACACCTCATTGCTGCCTTTTCCCCCAGTTCAAAGCCTCCTTCACATCTTCCCCTAGTATCCCCCCACCTTAACCCACAAGTATAGGATACCGCTCCTTGGCGACTGATCATGCATCCCTTACCATCTCATTAAAACCTAATCACCCTTACCCCACTCAACACCAATATCCCATCCCCAAAGCACGCTTTAAAAAGATTAAAGCCTGTTATCACTTGTCTGCTACAACATGCCTTTTAAAGCCTGTAAACTCCCCTTAAAATTCCCCCATTTTACCTGTCCTAAAACCAGACAAGGCTTACAGGTTAATTCAAGATCTCTGCGCCTTATCAACCAAATTGTCTTGCCTATTCACTCCATGGTGCCAAAGCCATATACTCTCCTATCCTCAATACCTCCCTCCACAACCCATTATTCTGTTCTGGATCTCAAACATACTTTCTTTACTATTCCTTTACACCCTTCATCCCAGCCTCTCTTCGCTTTCACTTGGACTGACCCTGACACCCATCAGGCTCAGCAAATTACCTGGGCTGTACTGCTACAAGGCCTCACGGGCAGCCCCCATTACTTCAAGCAAGCCCAAATTTTTTCCTCATCTGTTACCTATCTCGGCATAATTCTCATAAAAACACATGTGCTCTCCCTGCTGATCGTGTCCGGCTAATCTCCCAAACCCCAATCCCTTCTACAAATCAACAACTCCCTTCCTTCCTAGGCATGGTTAGTGCAGACAGAATTCTTACACAAGAGCCGGGACCGCGTCCTGTAGCCTTTTGTCCAAACGACCTTACTGTTTTAGCCTAGCCCTCATGTCTGTGCGCAGTGGCTGCCACTGCTTTAATACTGTCAGAGGCCCTAAAAATCACAAACTATGCTCAACTCTCTACAGTTCTCATAACTTCCAAAATCTATTTTCTTCCCCCAACCATTGCTCAGGACAATGCTTATGCTGATAAGTTAGCTAAAAAAACAGCTAGCGTTCCAACTTCTATCCCTCACAGGCGGTTTTCCTCCTTCACATCAGCCACATCCACCTACTNGTCTCTTAGAACCTCTCACTTCCTTTCCATCATGGAAATCTATCCTCAAGGAGATCACTTCTCAGTGTTCCTGCTATTCTACTACCCCTCAGGGATTGTTCAGGCCCCTCCCTTTCCTACACATCCAGCTCGGGGATTTGCCCCTGCCCAGGACTGGCAAATTGACTGTACTCACATGCCCTGAGTCAGAAAACTAACATTTATCTCTTAGCCTGGGTTCTTTCACTGGATGGGTAGAGGCCTTTCCCGCAGGGTCTGAGAAGGCTACCGCGGTCATTTCTTCCCTTCTGTCAAATGTAATTCCTCAGTTTGGCCTTCCTACCTCTATACAGCCTGATAACGGACCAGCCTTTACTAGTCAAATCACCCAAGCAGTTTCTCAGGCTCTTGGTATTCAGTGAAACCTTTATATCCTTTACCGTCCTCAATCTTCAGGAAAATAGAACGGACTAATGGTCTTTTAAAACACACCAAGCCCAGTCACCAGCTTAAAAAGGACTAGACAATACTTTTACCACTTTCCCTTCTCAAAATTCAGACCTGTCCTCGGAATGCTACAGGTTCCAGCCCATTCGAGCTCCTGTGTGGACACTCCTTTTTATTAGGTCCCAGTCTCATTCCAGACACCAGACCAACTTAGACTGCACCCCAAAAAACTTTCATCCCTACTGTCTTCTGTCTAGTCATACTCCTATTCACCACATTCTCAACTACTCATAAATGCTCTGCTCGTGTTTACACTGCTAGTTTACACTGTTTCTCCAAGCCATCACAGCTGATATCTCCTAGTGCTATCCCAAACCGCCACTCTAAATTCCCTCTTAAAGTAAATAAATAATCTTTGCTAGCAAGGCTATGCTATCCCAATTCTTAGTCCTTTAATACCTGTTTTCTCTCCTTGTCTTATTCAGACCTTGTGTCTTCTGTTTAGTTTTTAATTCATACAAAACCACATCCAGGCCATCACCAATCATTCAATAGACAAATGTTTCTTCTAACGACCCCACAATATCACCCCTTACCACAAAATCTTCCTTCAGCTTAATCTCTCCCACTCTAGGTTCCCACACCGCCCCTAATCCCGCGTGAAGCAGCCCATTCTCTCTCCATATCACCCCCCAAAAAAATGTTCGCCGCCCCAGCACTTCACACTATTTTGTTTTATTTTTCTTATTAATACAAGAAGGCAGGAATGTCAGGCCTAGGCCTCTGAGCCCAAGCCAAGCCATCGCATCCCCTGTGACTTGCACCTATACGCCCAGATGGCCTGAAGTCACTGAAGAATCACAACAGAATTGCAAATGCCCTGTCCCGCCTTAATTGATGACATTCCACCGCAAAAGGAGTGAAAACTGCTGGTCCTTGCCTTAAGCGATGATATTATCTTGTGAAATTCCTTTTCCTGGCTCATCCTGGCTCAAAAAGCTCCCCCACTGAGCACCTTGTGACCCCCATTACTGCCCGCCAGAGAACAACACCCCTTTGACTATAATGTTCCTTTACTTACCCAAATCCTATAAAACGGCCCCGCTGACTCTCTTTTTGGACTCAGCCCGCCTGCACCCAGGTGATTAAAAAGCTTTATTGCTCACACAAAGCCTGTTTGGTGGTCTCTTCACACGGACGCGCATGACAAGGATGGCCTCTGGTGAAGGGGATGGGGTCTCTGGTGAGCAGGGTGTGGCCTCTGGTGAGGGGGGTGTGGCCTCTGGTGAGCCGGGTGAGGTCTCTGGTGAGCCAGGTGTGGCCTCTGGTGAGCAGGGGTGGGGCCTCTGGTTAGTGGGGTGTGGCCTCTGATGAGCAGGGTGTGGCCTCTGGTGAGTGGGGTGAGGCCTCTGGTGAGCGGGGTGTGGCCTCTGGTCAGTGGGGTGAGGTCTCTGGTAATGGGGGTATGTTCTCTGGTGAGCAGGGCTCCGTGGCTGCCTGGTGCACAGCAGCCCTGGGCAGCTGCTGAGCAGAGTGGGGAAGCCCATGGTTAGCCCAGGACAAGCCTCTGAAACCAGTAATGGCAGCAAAGCCAGCGAGGGTCGGGCTCCCGCTGGTGCTCACTCCCGGGTAGCAGCGGGGACAGGCGCCTGAAGAGCTGAGGCCTCCACCGGGCGCTGAAGCCGAGGAAACCCTGTGGGCTCCCTGAGGAGATATAGGGAGGAAAGGTTTCAGGAGTGAGCAGGGAGTGAACTGTGGGACGCGGAGCTGCTTCCATGACAGGAGCTCGTGGAGAGCGCGGCGTTCGTGGGCTGCAGCTCAGGAAGAAAAAACGCGGCGCCTACGGGGCAGTGGGAGAGAGGCGGGTCCACCTCGTCTTACCGGAAGTGGCTTGTTCACTTCCTCATTCAGGAAGGAGACCTGGGTCCGTGTTCACTGTGGGGGAAGCTCCCCTGCCGCTCCTGGATGCAGCTGAATGGCTGAGATCTGCAGCCCTGAAGACGGGGGCCCGTTCTGCACTGTGGCTTCGTTTTCTCGGCCTCCTCTCCTGAGTCTTCGTCCAGAATCCGCAAATCGAGGTGGGCAGGCGTCCATTCCAACAGGATGGTGACAGGAACTGAGCAAAGGAAGGAATAATTCACTGAGAATTCGGGGGAAACCTCAGACAATTCTCAGGAATGGGAGATTTTGTATTCTGTAAAATTCCATTTGCATGGAGACTCAGATTTTAAATCTCTAATTAAAAACAAAAGTAGTTGAATCATGTTGGGATATTTCAATAAGCTCATTCCAGGCCCTTCTTGAATCACAGTCCTGTAATTTAGCTCTTCCCACAGATGAGCCCCTGAATAAATCCTCACCCCTCCTGAAACTGAAACGGTCCCAAGATGGAGCCTTAATGCAAGTCTAGGAACTGCCATCAAGTCATCCTGGCTTTGGGCCAGCCCTAGCTTGTTCTGCCTGGGTCTTCTTGGGTCCAAAATATTATTATTTCAGCATACATTCAATATATAAATTATCAATGAAGCAGTTTCCATTTTTTCACACTAAGTCTTTGAAATTCACTTACAGCACATCTCAATTTGGACTACACACAGTTGATCCAAACCTGTGACTGCCCTACAGGTTTATAATCAATCACCTATTAAGTGACCTGCCTCCTAATACTATCACTTTGGGAATTAGAAATTCAATATATAAATAGTAAGAAACAAACCCCCTGATAAAAACAGAAATTTTAAGAATTAGTAAATGAATTGAGTAATATTGCCAGCTATAAGTAATACGTATATAGTCTTTCTACAGACCAACAATGAATAGAAAAATTAATAATTAGAATGATGCCATTTACAATAGCTATAAACATTTTAAAATATCTTGAAATAATTTTATTAAGTGCAAGTCTTTTTTTAATGAAATTATGATACTTCATTGAAATTCATTTAAAAATACCGAATTAAATAGAGACATACAATGTTATTGAATATGAAGCCTATCATAAAAAACTGCAGTTCACCTCAACTTGATCCATCACTCCAATAAAAATTTCAACAGGGGATTTTGTGTAAGGCAATAAGCTGAACAAATGGTTGAAATTAGCAAGGCTTTCCTGAAGAAGAGAGAGGAAAATGAAGCATGGGGAGGGCCTGCCAATATGGTAAGTGCAAAACGTTATCTTCTTAGAGTTTTAATTTTTGTTTCTCTGATTACTAAAATGGTTGAACAATTATCCATATTTTAATTCACTTTTCCCTCATGAGATGCCTACAAATTATTTGCCCATTTCTCCACTTTTTCTTTCTGATCCATAGAAATCCCATTTAATCATCTGGATATTAATTTTTTCAGTTATACATAGGTAAATATTTTCTACTGGCTTGTGGCTTATTTTCTAACTCTTCATGGTGTCTTTTGGTGCACAGATATCTCTTGATGTCGTAGAATTTATCTTTTCTTTTATGGTTGATGCTTTCTGTGTCTTGTTTCAAAATGTGGGGTTTTTTAAGCACATAATCATGAAGACATTCTTGTTTTAGTCTATTCGGGCTGATATAAGAAAATACCATAAACTGGGTAGCTTATAAACAACAGAAATTTATTTCTTCCGCAGTCCTGGAGTGTGGGAGTATATGATCAAGGCACATTCAGGGACTCATAAGAGGCCAGACACAGATGGTACCTTCTTTCTGTGTCCTCACAGGGTGGAACAGGCCAGGGGTCCAGTTAGGGCCTTATTATAAAGATGCTAATCCCATTTCTGAGGGGTCTGCCCTCATTATAAGCTCACCTCTTAAATGACCTGCTTCCTAATACCATCACCTTGGGGATTCGAAATTTAACATAAGAATTTTGGAAGACACAAACTAAAATCACCGCAGTTCTCCTGTGCTCTATGTTACATTTTGAAAAGTTTGCCTTTTACATTTTAAGTTGTTGATGCATAATAAACTGACTTTTGTTTATGGTGTAAAGCAAGAATATAATTTTATTTTCCCCATATAGATAACAAATTTTTCCAGCATTATTTACTGAATAACTCTCCTTTCTCCACCGAAGTGCAGTAGAACCTCTAACATTCAGAGAATTTTCCACATATGTGTGGATCTGTTTCTAAAACATTCTTGATCTGTTTCTACCTTATGTTCTCTATCATTATGTAAGTAGCACAATGTGTTAATTTGTATACTTTAATTTTTTTTACAAACGTAGCAACTAGAAAAATTACATTCCTGACTCACATTATATTTCTGTCTCTCCATGCTGATATGAATAATCCTAGTAACTACCTCTTTCTTTGCAAACCTTACTCTGTTTGTTTCTTTTTCTTATTTATTGTGCTGACTGGGTGCTGAAGAACAATGTTGAATAGATGTGGTAACAGCAGAAAATCAATTATGTCCCTGACTATATGGTAATGTGCATAATATTTCATAATTAAATAAGATGTTGATGAAATATATTTTTCTGTGTGTTTTATGAGAGCATAAAACTTCCCCACTATTCCTAAATTCCTAGGAGTTTTTGTTTGGTTCTGTTTTAAACATTAATGGTATATTAATATCCATTGTTAATCCAATTAACCAAATAATTGAAATATATCTAATGCTTTTTCTGCATGAATGTGATATATTTTGTAAATTTGTTTTCTAATACTGAGTCAACCTAATCTTCCTGGAATGCTCTAAACTTGGTCAGAATGCATTATCTTATCAATACATTTTTGGATTTCATCTGCTAAGACATTTTAAAGTTTTGGTATTCATGCTCATAAATGAGTGAATTTAGCCTAAAATTTTAAATGGTGTTGTTCTAAGGATGGTGTGCACACATGCACAGCATTCTTATGTTTTATAAAATAGTTGTTTGTTTACACTTATTTGTATATTTACCTTTTCTTTTGGTTACATTTTTTATTATATCTTGCAGCTTCCTTCGGCGAACATTGTTTTCTTTGTAAATCACATCCTTCAGAATTCTATCAAAGAGGAACTAGTGTAATATTTTTTAAGATTTTTGGGGGCCATCTTTGTTTTGTTTTCACTCTTAAAAGATGGATTTCCTACATTTAGAATTCTAAGTTAAGGTCTATTTACTGTCATCATGTTGAAGATACGTAAACCCACTCTTTTGTTGGCTTCTGTGGTGATGCCAGCTTTGGGTCTTCTGGCCAGTTTTCAGTAGGTGGTTTTATCTTTTCTCTCTGACTACCTTTAATATTCTTTTTGGTTTTGGTTTTGCGTTCAGCTGTTTGCTTATGATATGTTTAAGTATACATCTTATTCAGTGTTTATCTTTCATCATATTCAAATGTTATCAATACATTTCTCATTCTTTTCCTCAATCTATTTTTTTTCTTTCTAGATGTTCAATAAGACATATACTTCATGTTATTTTTCTATAATCTATGTCACTCAAATCTTTATGGTTCCTCTTTTTGGTCACCTTGGGCTCATTCCAGTTTCTTTCTTCAGTTCAGTACACTAAGACTTTTTTCTGCTTTGATTCATATATTCTTTAGTCCATCCATTGAATTTCTAACGTAAAGTAGCAGGCAAGTATACGTAATTTATTCTGAAAGGTTTATTTAGTTCTTTATTAAATATTCCTGGTCATTTACACCTTTTCCCTTTTTATTTCATTTGTTATTCCTTATATATTTAGGTATTTATCATGTATGTTCTATTGGATAATCCCATATCTGCAGTATAAGTTTTATACTGAGTTTTGTTGCTTGTGCTTAGCCTCAGCTCAGGTCTTTATTTGAAAATTAGCTTTTTCATTTTATCTAGTAGGTTTAGATACGATAAACCGCATATTTTCTCTGCCATATTGGTAGAAACAAAAGTCTTCCCAGTTACTTAAAAAATTAATTTAATAAAATACTGACTTCATAGTAGAAAGCAGAAACTTTGCAAAATACTTGAATATAGTCTAGCCTATAAGAGATATGTTTTACATCCTTCAATTTTTTTTCTTAAAATATTTACATTCTTGACCACAAAGTACTATTAAATGACATGGGAAAATACTAATGATACAATGATAAATGAAAATAACAAAACTGCTTTTCAATATTCTTGAAACTAAAAATAAAAAATGTTCCATGTAAGTTTTAGGAAATAATCCCTTTCATTTTTTGCTCACCTGTTTATTTCAACCTCCCTCCTTCTCACCTCACCCCCACCCCCCGCCTTTTTTTTTGGATTCAGCTTTGATTCCAGCAAGCCTGGGCCTAATCCTAGAGATACTGATTAAATAAACGTAGATAGTTTTGAAATACGCTTTTCAAGAAAAAATATTCTCAGGATTCCAGTGTGAAGTGGGGTTTGGAAATCCCTGGAAACGTAAGTTACTTTTCTTATAAAGAAATCCAACAATTACGTGCAGGCAGTATAATGTTTCAATGAAGTATAAAATACATATCTGAGCTCACAGAAAAGTACATCTGAACTAGTACTTAGTAGCATTTTTAAGTATTAGGAAATTTTGATTTTAGTTCAAGTTATATATAAAATAGTCAAGTGTTATATCCTGTTTTATTTCAAGTTGTAAAGAAACATTTGATCCTCTTTGCATTTCAGAAAATAAAAACAGAGATCAGATACACAGTACAGGCACTCCCAGGGAGGAGGACGGCCTTGTTTTCCAAAAGCCAGATTGCCAAGCACCCTGCTCTGCTCTGAAAAATCACAAATCCTCCCCTTGAAAAGCTAATAACATTTCCCAAAAAGTGAGATACTTACTTTCCTTTGTAAATTCGTGTTTCTTGGCCAGAAGCCCTGGCCCGTTCAGGAATTTTTATTACAAAATTTAAGTATTGTACCAATACTTTTGACCACCATGAGTTCTGTTAAGTTTTCACTAATTATATAGGAAAAAAATGTGTGTACATTTTAGATCAAATATATCCTGTGTTATGCTTTTCCTGAGCCAACCAAATATGTAAACAAAATGGAAATTAAGTATGACTTTCATTATGAGTTTCTATCACATAGATCTTTCTATGGATAAGAATATTTTAGAGTTATGGTTTTTACATTTAAATTCTTCATTCGGTGTCAGTTTTAATATATCTTCTCTGTGTTGGCACACCATATGCTTTCTAGTAGTTCGTGGGTAGATGTTGTCGTCTAATCAATAAGGGCTTCTAACAAGTTGCAGGAATTATGCAGAGTGAGGACAAAGGATCCATCTGAACATAGTCTTGGCTTTTCAAGACAGTAACTATTTTACTTTCTTTTAGTCCCCATAAGTGCAGAAAAGATGTCCCATTTTGTTCCAGAATATATTTAAGCAAATCTATGTCTTTTAGAAAAGTGTGTTATCTAAAATGGCATCTACCGTAGAGATGTGGGCTGGAAATCCAGGTAGCAAAAGTGCTATTCCTGTCTGTACAACTTTGGGGAGAGAGAGAGGAGGGTCCCAAGAGAAAGGGTAGAACACAAGCTTTATGGGAAATGTTAAATGGAACTTCTTTCAATGTTAGAACACTATCTTAGCAAAAGAAAAGGGAGTATGTCTCAGGTTATTTTTTCCTCTTCCTGAAATCTTCTTTTTAAAATAAAATATTAAAAGTAACTATTTGAGAAACACACTACCCATATCTATGCATAAAATCAATGAACTTGGTGGTTATTTAACAAATATGAGCAAGGAATGTTTTTTTACAAATCCACATAAAGTCAAAAAGCTCATGGATTTCACCACAGCAGCTGCTGCTGAGAGACCACTGTTAACATCACACAGGAAACAAGCATACAAGTCTTTTGAGTAAGGGCAAGAGGGAGTGTTTTTCAAGGAAGCAAGTCATCTATAGTTCTTTTTTAGTTTCGCAAATAAGAGATTTCTACATTCCCCACACAGCCACCTGCAGAAAGCATTCATAGACGTCTGAGAGAAACACATTTTTAAAGGGCACTACCAGGCGCATTAAGAGAACTGTATTTCTAGCTGCTTAGCATTATGTAAACACAATGGGCAATAGAATGAGCAAATCAAGTGCTGAAAGCAATTGAAATAGTTTGAGTTATATCATTTTCTAACTTTTATTTTTAAATAATACATGCTAACTAGAAAAGAAATTGGAACATACAGATAAGTGAAATATGAAAAAAAATCAAAATTACTTACTATCCTACCACTTATATACAACTACTGTTGGTATTTTGATAGGTCTTCTAAAGTTTTATATTCATCTGCCAAAATATTTAAATATCTAGATATTTATATCCATCTGTAACAAAAACAGAAATGGATGATCCTGCCTTATAGCCTTTTTAACTTAAAATTAACTTAAAATTATGCACCACGTAGCCACTATTTTTTGAAAATACATAATTGTATCATTTTAAATCACTATACGTTGTTTCTTTTTTTTTTTTTTGAGACGGAGTCTTGCTCTGTCACTCAGGCTAGAGTGCAGTGGCAAGATCTCAGCTCACTGCAACCTCTGCCTCCCGGCTTTAAGTAATTCTCCCACCTCAGCCTCCCAAATAGCTGGGATTATAGGCACATGCACCATGCCCAGCTAATTTTTTTTTTTTGTACTTTTAGTAGAGACGAGTTTTCGCCATGTTGGCCAGACTGGTCTCGAACTCCTGGGCTCAAATGATCCGAATACTCGGCCTCCCAAAATGCTGGGATTACAGGCGTGAGTCACCATGCCCAGCCCCATTGTTTCTTTTCATGTTATATGTGTATTCTATATATTGTGTATATGTATACTCTAAATATATAGAGTATGTATATATGAAGATAATTTGTTTATATGTGTGTATATATATACAATATAAATATGAAGGCAAATTAAATGTTTCTCTATATTAAAATACAGAAACAAGGGCTTCCAAACTGGGGTTTAGAGTGTGTATATGTATACATGCATATATTATATGTATATGTTTATATGTGTGTATATGTTTATATGTGTGCATAGAAACATATACATATAAATATATGCATGTATACATATACACACCCTAAACCCCAGTTTGGAAGTCCTTGTTTCTATATTTTAATATAGAGAAACATTTAATTTGCTTCTATATTTTTAAGTGAGTCTCTCCACGGATTGCTTAGGCTTCCTCACAGCCTGCTTGTGAGAGTTCAAGATTAAACATTCTAAGAAAGTAAGGGTCCAGGAGTTTTTGTGACCTAGTCTCAGAAGTTGCGTATCATCAGTTCTCAAATCCTCTATTAGTCAGGACAGCAACACAGGCCAGCCTAGTTTCAAGGAAAGAAAAACCTTTTCTCTTCTTTTGTCTCTTCTCTTGTTGAGGAAGTGGCAAGATTTCAGAAGCTCATGGGGCATATTTTTGCAACAATATTTGCGAAATACAATCTGCCATAGAAGTTCTCTCATTGAGCAGCGATTTAATAAAGGGTTGTCTTTTCAGCCCTGGACGATAGAGAATACCTGTATAGTTTTCATAGTTTCTTTATCGCATGAGTGAGGCCAAAACAAGAGGATAATTATTTCCAAAGTATATTTTTTATTTTACTTTCTTCTTTTGTTTAAATAAGTATTTTATTATGAAGTAATGAAATTATCATTTGAAATTTAAAAGAAAATTTAAAGGCAACCTGATTTTGTTTTTTTGTATCTATTAGCTTGGTTTAGGTTTCTAGAGATCTAAAAGCATGGAATATTGTTTTTGAATCTGCTCTGTGCTAGTTTAGTGACATACACCGATAGACACCAAATACGTTCTTTAACTATCTGAACTGGTTCTATTATTGGTTAAGTGTTTTGTTATAATATATGTGCAACAGTGTTATGGACCATGAAGATATTCCTGCAACCTGTAATTTCCTAGATGGAAAATAACACTGAAGTCTTAACTGACGACAGTCTTATGGGTGAAAAATGCTCCTGACTCTTGGAACAAAGCGATTAGATAAGAGTGCAAGGTTTCCTGACCAATAATAAGGATGTTTTTATACTAAAACAGAGCCTAAGTAGGTGCATTATGTCCCCGTATCAATGAGTACCAAGACTCTGGAATGACTTTCTATTCCTGACCCCTTCAAACAAGCCGTTGTTGGTTGAAGCACCTGCCTCTCTCCTAACAGGTATTGAATGGTGAGGTTTTCAAAAGCACCTATAAAGGTAGCTGGGCTTTATATACTAGCTTCTAAACAGTCTGTCTTTAAATGAAGACATGGTATTTTTCAATAGCTCTTATACCCCTCCCAATTGAATTACTAAAGAACTTCCCACTTGTCTGAAGTGAAATTCTTTCTTTACAATGAAAAAAACTCTCTTCCCTCTTCTGAAATATTTAACAGTCTGACCCTATACTGTTACTTCACACTCTACTCAGTGTCTTTGTCAAGAGAGAGAAGTGAGTCATTTTTCTTAAACTGCTGCTAATGCTGACAGTGAACTGCCCTATCATTTATTTCTGCAAGAAAGAGAGAGATAATTATTGAGTGTTGCGTTACTTCTTAGAGAATTGTTACCTTTTCTTAATTTTTGTGTGTCTAATGAGAACTGCTGTACCATGAATATTACATATTTCCTATCCAAATCCAGCAGCTGTTAATTTCCCTTCTTTCTTGGATTTTATTTCTCTTCATTTGAAGAGTTCTGGACATGCAGTTTGCTGAACTGAATTAAAGAAGCTGATTATCTTCCTAAGGAAATGCCCTATGGTCAATGTGGCTTTTAAACATTTGCTTGTTTCATTTTTTTCTTTTATTTACTCTTTAGCATTCTGGTGTCTTTCTCCTTAGGATAATGACCAAATGGCGCCCAACTTACGGAATAGGCTACTTTCTAAATACACATGAGACATCCTAACACCCCATGTGCTTTTATGTGTTCCTGAAAATAATAATTCAGTTCTAATTTTGGAAACACCTTCTAAACATTCATGGAACTGGAAGCTGGAAGGCAACACAGTAAGATATGTTGAAAACAAGAATTCTGTTATAATGCAAATGTAACGGGACTATAGAGAGGATACAGTCAGTAAAAATGTGGCAATAAAGGTAATGAATATGAAAGTGCTTTATAAACTATCTGGTGCAATATGAATATCTGCTTGCATGATGACAATAAAAATTAATAGTTTAAGTTAAGAAGCTCACTCTCAAAGGAGATATTTACCAGGAAGGGATAGGTGCATATAAAGTAAAAAGAATTTTAAAGGAACACTTGCTATTTTCTTATTATTTTCCATGAGAACAGAGCAACTATTTGCCCATAATTAGTGCCTTGAACAAGTGGAACATAATAGGGTAAAATCACAAAGCAATTTGTAAAATACCTCCCACCAGCCTTGGTGGAAAAATCTCAGGTAGGTCACTTGTATTTCTGGTCACCTCTAGATAACAAATAAGTCTCCAAATTGAAGTCACAACAGCTGCGTTTATTCCTCTAATTAAACTGTAATAATGAGAACTCCAAATTTCCTTACTCATCGAAGCTTCTTTCTTGCAGGCTGGATCCAGAGTGGGGTCCTACGGGGACGGGAATGGGGCTGCCATGTTCTTCTCTCTTTCATACCTTGGCTGCTTGCACCTCTGCCCACTGGGCAGACATTGGTTCTTCCAGGGTTGGGGTGGAAAGGAGAGGTAGGGTACAGAAAAATTATTCTCTGACTATAATGTTTCGATGCAGTAAGTGGATAATTGAAATTGACTCATTAGAAATGTCCTTGCTGGAAATAGCCATTGTACTTCCTGTGGTGTGAATGTGCCATCTCCTCCAGCTGAAACTTCCTTAGTGTCTTGACATCTGTTGTTCTCTTTATAGAGTCTACAGTTGGTGTGGAGAAAGTTTGCTCCTGGGACCCACCATGGGTACCATGGGTAGAAATGCAGGTCTCTTGTCTGCCATCGTGACTCTGCTCACAAGACCGCTAGCAGGTTATCATCTCTTGCTTTAGAATTCTCCAAACATAATTTACATATCAATTCACTGTGTCTAAAAGCTCTACAAAATTCATATCAAGCCCGTCACTGTCTCTCTCCAAGTTTCCCTCACAAGAGTTAGGTGAGGGAGGAAAGGGAGAGCCACTGCCTTCCCCTCCATCACAGGATGAAGAGAAATCATGCCACAGACTCAAGTGTGTCTATCAATAGACACTCTTACCAGGTTGTACAAAGGGCCTAGTTTCTTTGTTATCATAAAAAAGAGTGGAGCAATGGACACAAAATACCTAGATGAAGTGCAAACTCCACTTTGACAATGTTTGGACATACCAGATATCTAGGACATTTTATAGATAATTGAAGACGTTTGAAAATGATGTGATCTTTAAATGAGATGAAAATGTATTGAAGTGAGAAGTTGAAAAGTGACTGAAAGATGTGTAAAGTAAAATTAGGCAGTATCATCTCATATGAATTAAAAATGCATGCATAGGAGAGAGAATAGGTAAATGTATGTTTATAGTATATGAAGGTATTCACAATGGTAATCTCTGTGTAGTTGAAATACAGTTTATCTTGCCATTTTGCTTGTTTTATTTTAAATTTTCAACAATGCATATGAATAGCTCTGTAATAGCAAAAAAAAAAATGAAGTAAGGAAAGAAATTATTTCTTGCAAAAAGAGACTTCTTTCATGATTTTTTCCATTTATGGTACGTTAGAGTTAAAACTTAAAAAAGAAAGCGTATGGGCCAGGCACAATGACTCATGCCTGTAATCTCAGCATTTTAGGAGGCTAAGGTGGATCACTTGAGGCCAGGAATTGGAGACCAGCCTGGGCAACATGGAGAGACTCCATCTCTACAAAAAATTTTTTAAATTAGCTGGGCATGGTGGTGTGCACCTGTAATCCCAGCTATTCAGGAGGGTAAGGCAGAAAGCTCTCTTGAGCCCAGGAGGTTGAGGCTGCCATGAGCCATGATCACACCACTGCACTCCAGCCAGGGCGACAGAGAGAGACCCTGTCTTTTTGCAGGGCTTCCCTAAGTACCTAGTATTTCATATTGGAATGGAGTTATATTCAGCACCCATTTCTTTCTTCTTCTTTTTTTTTTTTTTTTTGCCAAAACTAAGTCAGATGTAATTCCATTTTAGCATCTTATTACCCAAACCACTCATTCAGTTGCCAACAAACATAGCTGGTGCTTTCGGTGTAGACCACTTTAAGCCCTCTTTTGTAACAAATAGACAAGTCCAGAGAGCTATGGTCTCTGATCTATCTTACCCATTGTCAAAGCACCATCACTTAGGCAAAGCCAGAGAATATAGTCATACAGTTATTTCCAGTGTGCAGTGACAGCAGTGTCAACTGACAATATAAAACCAACAAGTACCCTCCACACACAGAAAGTACCAAGCCTACAATGTCTTCCCACTACAACATAGATAAAATCCATATGTGGAATCTAAAAAATGTCAAATATATAGAAATAAAGAGTAGAATTGTGGTTACCAGGGGCAGGGAGTGGAAGGAAATGGGGAGATCTAAGTCAAAAGATACAAACTTGTAGTTGTATAGGATGAATATGTTTAGAGAGCTAATGCACAGCATTGAGGACTAGAGTTAAATATTGTATTGTACACTGAACATTTGCAGAATTAAATGTTGTATTGTATATTGAACATTTGCAAGGATAGTAGATTTTATGTACTCTTAACCACAAAAAAGATGACTGCATGAAGTGGTGAATATGTTACTTTACTTGACTGTAGTAATTATGTATACACATATATGTATTATATATACACACACACACATATGCATACGTATTTCAAAACATCATGATGTAAACCTTAAATGTATATAAAAACAACTAATTAAAAAGACGACACTGGAAAGATATCCTCAATAAAAACCCCATAACTCACAGCAAATATTTGAAAATACGATCAAATTTTAAAATAAACCATGAAATATTTAGCCAGGTACAGTGGCTCACACCTATAATCCCAGCATTTTGGCAGGCCAAAGCAGGAAGGTTGCTTGAGACCAGGAGTTTGTGACTAGTCCGGACAACATCACAGGACCCTGTCTCTTAAAAAATTGAGAAAATTAGCCAGGCGTGGTGGCACACACCTGTAGTCCCATCTACATGGGAGGCTGGAACAAGAGGCTTGCTTGAGCCTGAGAGATTAAGGCTGCATCAAGCTGGGATTGTGCCACTGGACTCCAGCGTGGATGACAAAGCAAGACCCTATCTTTAAAATCTAAAAAGAATTAAAAGTAGTAATACAACATATTTTCTCTACTGTCTTGAAAAGATTAAAATTTGAAAACTGGAGTCATCAAGTATTAATAATGGGTACATTTATCTTATAGGAAGGAGTGCAAATTGGTATAATCTTTCTGGTGAGAAAATTTGAAAAAATGTATTAAGATATAAAATGCTCAACAATCACATTTCTGGGGCATCTTGTGTAAAAAAAGATCACAAATGGAAAGCATTGTAGACAGAAAGATATCCATGATTGTTTTCATAATTGTGAAAAATTTACAGCAAACAGTATTTCTTCAATGAGAAAGTGGTTTATGTGAAACACAGCACAGATATAAAATGGAATAGTATGCAGTCACTGAAATGCTGATGCAGACGAATTGACAGTGGTTATTTCTGGTGGTGGAATTTCAAGCTTTTTTTAAACTTCTCTACACATGCTGAGATGATTGAGTTTTTATGCTTAACGTTTATATTCTAAAAAATAAAAGCTTTAACAAAAATCATACTTTTATAACCTTTCAAAGGCTATATCATATTATACTAAATACAGCAGCCAACAGTCCAATATATTGCTCAATGACTTACAAAATAATGGAGATCCTCACTTTGCTATCTCTTCAAATGTGAATGTAGCCTTAACCTTGAATTAATTGAATGTTAGAATTTAATCTGTGTGTATTCCATAAGGCTAATATGAATTTTATGCCTGCTATTCAGAGTTGTAGTTTCTTTTATTGTTCTTTTGGCAGTCTAAGCAATAATTATAGATATCTCTTATAAAAACCTCTGAACTCCTGCCTGGATTTATAATACTACTCATGTTGATCCGGAATTCTTTTGAATAGCTTTGTACATGATTAACTGGAATAAAAAATGAGTCATCGCATAACACACAGTGCAGAAATGAGGCTATGTCTTTTCAGGAACAAGTAGTCCCTATTGCATTATGATCTGGGGATAGCTACTTAGCCTCTAGACTCATATTCAGTTTCAAAACAAGAATGTTTAACTCATGTCAAAAAGCTAAGGGTGTTTTGTTCATAACTTTTTTCTTGTGAATGATGTGAGTTTCGACAGAGCTGAATGAACAGCAACATAGTGAATGTTGACCCCGAGACACCAAAAAATCCACATTCAACAGTGGATTTATAACCAGCTTGTCTTAGAGTTTTAAAGACTGTAAATAAAGCCAGGCACAGTGGCTCATACCTGTAATCCAGGGGAAATTTGTTAGCTTTTCTGGACAATTGTCAAAGACACTATGTAGATGTTTTGTCTTGTTGCAAAAAACCATTATAGTTTAGGCATATGAAAAGTATAGTTTTAATGAAATCCTCTTCAACAATATAACTAAAACCTTGCTTCTTTTTTTTTTTTTTTTTTTTTTTT